>NC_037689.1:54065151-54295828 GCF_003255815.1 Theropithecus gelada
GGTTTTGATATTACATATAATTATGTAAGATGTAACCATTAGCTGAAGATGGGTGAAGGGTACTCATGACCTTTCTCAATACTTTTTGCAACTTCCTGTAAGTGTATATATATTTCAAAATAACGAGTTTTAAAAATACTGCATATACATGGTATTCCTCAAGACTATGCATTTTCTATTTCTTCTACCTGGAACACTCTTTCCTCAAATATGTAAATGGATAATTCCTCCCCTTCCTTGAGATTTTTGTATAAATGTTACCTCATAGGGGTCTGCCCAGAGTGTCATACATAAAATATCAATTTTGGCTGGGCATGGTGGACAATGCCTGTAATTTCAGCACTTTACGGGGTGGAGGCAGGCAGATCACTTGAGCCCAGGAGTTCAAGATCAATGGTACTGAGGTAGTGAGGTACTGCTATAAAGATACTTGAAAATGTGGAAGCAACTTTGGAACTGGGTAACAGGCAGGGGTTGAAACAGTTACGAGGCTCAGAAGATAGGAAAATGTGGAAAAGTTTGGAATTTCCTAGAGACTTGTTGAATGGTTTTGACCAAAATGCTGATAGTGATACAGACACTGAAGTCCAGGCTGAGGTGGTCTCAGATGGAGATGAAGAACTTATTGGTAACTGGAGCAAAGGTCATTCTTGCTATGACTAACAAAGAGACTGGCATCATTTTGACCCTGCCCTAGAGATCTGTGGAACTTTGAACTTGAGAGAGATGATTTAAGGTATCTGACAGAAGAAATTTCTAAGCAGCAAAGCATTCAAGAGGTCACAGAGCACAAAAGTTTGAAAAATTTGCAGCCTGATGATGCAGTAGAAAAGAAAAACCCATTTTCTGGAGAGGCTGGGTGCAGAAATTTGCATATTTATCAAGGAGTCCAACGTTAATAGTCAAGACAATGGGGAAAATGTCTCCATAGCAAGTCAGAAACCTTCACTACAGCTACTCCCATCACAGACCCAGAGGTCTAGGAGGGAAAAATGGTTTTGTGGACCAGGTCCACCCCCCAACCCACCACTGTGTGCAGCATCAGGACTTGGTGCCTTGTGTCCCAGCCACTCCAGCCGTGGATAAAAGGGGCCAAGGTACAGCTCGGACCATTGCTTCAGAGGGTGCAAGCCCAAAGCCTTGGCAACTTCCATGTGGTGTTGAGCCTGTGGATACACATAATTCAAGAATTGAGGTTTGGAACCTCTGCTTAGATTTCAGAGGATGAATGGAAACGCCTGCATGTCCAGGCAGAAGTCTGTTGCAGGAATGAAGCCCTCATAGAGAACCTCTGCTAGGACAGTGTGGAAGGGAAATGTAGGCTTGGAGCCCCAACCCAGAGTCCCCCCTGGGGCACTGCCTGGTGGAGCTATGAGAAGAGGGCCACTGTCCACCAGACCTCCAAGTTAGAGCGATCAATAGCTTGCACCACGTGCCTGGAAAAGCTGCAGACACTCAATGTCGGTGTGTAAAAGGAGAGGGGCTCTACCCTGCAAAGCCACAGGATTGGAGCTTCCCAAGACCATGGGAACCCACCTCTTGCATCAGTGTGACCTGGATGTGAGACATGGAGTCAAAGGAGATAACTTCAGAGCATTAAGGCTTGACTGCCTTGATAGATTTTGCACTGACATGGGGCCTGTAGCCCCTTCATTTTGGCTAGTGTCTCCCATTTGTAATGGGTATTCTTACCTGATGCCTGTGCCTCCATTTTATCTAGGAAGTAACTAACTTGCTTTTGATTTTACAAGTTCACAGGTGGAACAGACTTGCTGTGTTTCAGATGAGACTTTGGACTGGGACTTTTGGGTTACTGCTGAAGTGAATTAATTAGTACTTTGGAGTACTGTTGTCAAGGAACGATTGGTCTTGAAATGTGAAAGGGACATGAGATTTGGGAGGGGCCAGGAGCAAAATGATACATTTAGGCTTTGTGTCCCCACCCAAATCTCATCTTGAATTGTAATCCTTATGATCCCCATAATCCCCATGTGTCAAGGGAGAGACCAGGTGGAGGTAATTGAATCATGGGGTTGGCTTCCTCCATGGTACTGAACTGTGAGTCAATTAAATCTCTTTCCTTTATAAATTACCCAGTCTCAGGTAGTTCTTTATAGCAGTATGAAAACGGACTAATATACACCCTCTCTTGAGATTTCTGTTCAAATATCACATCATAGAGGTCTGCCCAGGCTGCCATATATAAAACATCAATTTTGGCTGGGCATGGTGGTTCATGCCGGTAATTCCAGCACCTTAGGAGGTAGATGTGGGTGAACTGCTTGAGCCCAGGATTTCAAAAGCAGCCTGGGCAACATAGTGAGACTTTGTCTGTGTAAGAAAAGAAAAAAAATATTAGCTGGGTGTGGTGGTACATGCCTGTAGACCTGGCTACTTGGGAGGCTGACATGGGACGATCATCTGTGCCCAGGGAGGTCAAGGCTGCAGTGAGCCATGATTATGCCACTGCACTCCAGCCTAGGCAACAGAGTGAGACCCCATCTCAAAAATAAATAAATAAATAAATAAATAAATAAATAAATAAAACATCATTTTCCTGTCACTTCTTCCCTATCTTGTTAACAGTTTCTCTTTTCTTCTTAACACTTTAACACTTTCATTTGAAATACTACATATTTATTTTATCCTTTTCTAACTTCCCATTAGTATATGAGCTCCTTGAAAGGAGAACGTTTGTCTGTTTTTTGTTATCCTTGCACCTATGTTAGTACGTGGTACACAACAGTCACTCAACAAATATTTGATGAATTAATAAATGAGTGAACAGGTAAAACTACTAGAAGGAACAGTCAGGCAGATTGACTTAATAGGAAAGGCAAGTCTGACAAAACCACATTCCTTGGCAGTATTTTAAAAAGCTGGGAAGGAAAAAGAAAACTTGCTCCTGCTGCTTCTGTGATACAGAGAAAAACCTCATTATTAACATGTTTTTAATAATACACTTGAGCATTAACATGTAGAATGGTATTATGGATAGAACACATCACATGTGTGTAAAAATAAGTAACTTCCCTGGGAAGAATCAATACAGATAGTCCCCAGATTACAAATGAGTTATGTTCTGCACATTTGAAAGACAGCTGTTTAATGATCTGCTAGATGCTCTCTCAACTTTCTGACTGGGTTCATTTCACCCATACCTGTGCATTCAGGCATACTCTATTCCCTGGAATCATCAAACCTGTACCTAACAGAGGAATTCAATGTATTTAGATTTCATAGGTTAGTCTACGAAATAATAGTTCACTTATAAACGAGCTGAAGTATAGTATAAATAATACTGGTCTTAACTCTGCACACTGTAAGTAATCCAAATGCTTAGACTTGTGTCACATTTAATGGTATATTTACATGAGAAAGGCAATATTAAACGTGCAAGGAAATGTCGGCCTTGAAGTCAAGTACATTTTGAACTCAAACTGTCACTTTGACACTACCTTTGTGATACTGGTCTCGTTTCTTAACTTCTTGAAGCCTTAATTTCCTCAACTGTAACTTGGAGATGATCATTGAGACTACCCACTAGGATTGTTTTAGGATTAAAGGAGATAAGTCTTCAGCACAGACTTAGTGTTCCATAACATTGCATCTTATTACATTGAGCTCTTCCAGTTAGTCTGAGTTACAAATGATATTTTATACATCATCGTAAACCAACAGTCTAACAAAGTCCCTGATACACTGTTAATGCTAAACATGTCTGGTGAACGAATATTTAATAAGTACATTGATTGACATACTGGAGAGGGATGAATAGGCATGAAGGACAGGCATGAAGGCCTTTAATGTTTGTGAGCCTATCCATCTATGACATTTTCCTTTTACCTTCCTCCCATTATCTTCTAATTCTCTACTCACAGGATTACTAAAAGATCTCTCTTCCTCCACCACTCCTTGTCCCCACAGTGGGAGGAGCATGATGGAAATTCAAAAATAAATACCATTTATGTAGCATTTTTTGGTTGGAATTTTGGGGTCAATATTTAGTTAAAAAATGTGTTAAATGTACATTTTCATTAAAGAAGAAAAGAAAACATGATTTATACAAGATAAGCATGACTTCTTCACTGCTGTATCTTTTTGACCTTAGTATATAGGATCTCACCTGCAGCCTGGGGCCTGCCCCATCTCTGAAGACCATGCTGCCCCAAGGGTGAGGATATGAAGTACCCTGCTCAAGTCATTCATTGGCATGACTACTTGGTTCGTCCTGGATTAATCATCTCTCTCAAGGAGATTTTAGTCCATCGGCCCATTCCTGTGCAAGGTGCCTAACCTGATTCCTAGGCTCCCCAGCTAGAATGAAGATACTAGCTACAAGTCCTCCCCAATGCTAGACTAACATACAATTTTGATCTCTGGAATTCCAGGCAATGATCTTACCAATTTGAGCCCTACCTCTTCATGGCCCCTAAACACTGATATCTGCTTTCAGCATTACCATATAATGCTCTTATCCTCTTCCTCTTGAAACAAATGTTAAGAACGACCAATCTTCTCTTTGAAAGAGTTTAAGCAGTTTTCATAATCTCTTTAAAAAAATTTGACTGGCATCAAATCAAGTTCTGACCAATTACAGTTTTATATATATATATATATATATATATATATATATAAAATCTAAATCCCTCAGGGAAAACAGGAAAGTATGGGAGCAACTTTAAGAAAACAGTTGGAATAGTAACAAACTGCTGCTTAATATTTAACCTACCTTTTCCCCGATGGGCTCAAGCTGATTATTTTCTTGCTTTTGATGCCTAGGGAAAATAATTGGTTCCTCTCTTCTTTATCACCTCCTCAAACTATTAAGTTTTCCCTTGATGTTTTCTCAGGCATGAATATGCCAGTATCACTTACACAGGTCTTCTAAATAAGTTTCAAAACCTATCAGACCCACATAAATTACATAAAATATGTTTCAGTCCCTACCAAATTTCCTAAAGCCATAGTTCCTCTGTCCACATCAACCCATTCCCTTCTTTTATTATCCCTGCTTTAGCTACCCTGTCACTCAAACAAACTGTGTAATTCACACCTGCTTTGAGCTGATTGGTTGATCTGTCCTTGATTGTCCCAGGTGGATTTATTCTCCTTTAACCTTCAGGTATGAATCCTTCATGTTCATACCTGGAGAAGGAGCTAAACCTATGCCTTAAATGCAATGCTCATTAATGGATAAATTCATAACTGGCCATGGTACCAAGAGTTACAGCATCTTCCTCTATTAAAAGCAGAGCAGCCCATGGGATGGCCAAGTCCTTGAAGGTGACAGGGATTTGACAAAAATGGAGGGTATGCATGGGCTATATTATAGTTATGATTTGAAATCACTGTTTAGAAATAATTGCCTAGACAAGATAAGTTAACTGATCTCCACAAACTTGTATTACATATATTTCTCACACTATACATAATTTTTATTATAGATTTGTCCCTTGAGGTCCTGAAGAACAAAGCATTCTCATAGTCTCCCAACAGGCAGCTTTCTTTAAGAGCCAAAGCAAGGCAATAAAAGGGGGGTATTTTATTTATCGCCCAATTCACATCACTTCTTATCTTGACTCTGAGAAGTATAAATTCATAACAGGAGGTTTCTAGACATACATATATAAGGTGATGCTGGTGATCCAAAAAATGTTGACAATTGATAAAGAAATGCTGAAGGAGGCGTCAGTGATACTAGAAGTAAAAGTTTTAACAATAACAATAAATGTGGCCGCTCTCTGGGTCCATCTGTCCACAATCCCATGCCATCTGCCCCTTCTCTGGAGTTGCCATGGAAGAGAAAGTTCTACTACTTCAGTTACGTAATTTCTATTTGGAGGAAAGATGGGGGTCATTTTTTGTTTTAACTGAAGAGTGTTGTAACATTTTTTTCTTGCACTGTTTCATTTCATTTCTACTCACCTTTTTTCCCACTTATGATGTGCATATTATTTTTTACATCAAGATAATGACAACAAAGAAAAAAAACTCACTATCTTCTCAATTTTAAAAGAAATATAGCAAGGAATAATGATCAACCAAAGGATTTAATTTTAATATTGTGATAAGCTATTTTTCTTAATGATTTTTCTCATAATCTGTGCTTTAGCAAGGATCTTCTCCTTTTTTTCTAGTTTCCATCTGAGATTAGATAATGGGCTGTACCCACTGAAGTGCATGCTGTAACTCCACCACACCTGTTACTTTCGACATACTTTTATATTTCTCAATGATTAAAAAAGTAAGAGTGGGCCAGGTGTGGTGCCTCATGCCTGTAATCCCAGCACTTTGGGAGGCTGAGGTAGATGGGTCATCTGAGGTCAGGAGTTCGAGACTAGCCTGACCAACATGGTGAAACCCTGTCTCTACTAAAAATACAAAAAAAATTAGCTGGGTGTGGTGGTGCCCACCTGTAATCCCAGCTATTCAGGCGGCTGAGGCAGGAGAATCACTTGAATCTGGGAGGCAGAGGTTGCAGTGAGTTAAGATTGCACCACTGCACTCCAACCTGGGCAACAGAGCAAAACTCCATCTCCAATAATAACAATAATAATAATAATAATAATAATAATAATAATAATAAGTGGTAGCTTATTTTTACCTAAAGGTAGTAGTGGCTTCATGCCACAATTGCTCATCTCTGAGCCATCTCACTATCCTTTGCTCACCTTTTTAACTGTCTCTACACTTTTGTAACTAGTTTCTCATAGTAAATTCCTTCTTCCAGACCAGTGTTTCCCAACCTCACCGCTACTGATATTTTGGACAGAATAATTTTTTGTTGTAAGAGAATTTCGTGTGTCCCGTACAGTGTCTACCAATATCTCTGCCTCTACCAAATAAATACCAGTAACACTCCTGCAATTGTCACAACCAAAAATGTCTCCAGAAATTGCCAATTTATCCCTCAGCATGCAGCAGAATCAGCCCTAGTTGAGAACCACTGTATTAGACTAGAAGAGCTTTATTTTTCTGACTGACTCCTAAGTGATATACTCCTTTAAGCCCTTATTTATACCTGTCATACACTAAAATAAGATTGGAATAAAATAAAATCTATCTATCAATGTCCCTATAAAATTAGTCATATTGTAGTGATATCTATGTCTCTATACAACTAGTCACATTGGCAAACGATAAAAGCTTATTGAGCAAATGAATGAATATATTAATATGAAAAGAACTGCAAAACCTTGATCTACTTTTTCCAAAATTAATACATATTTTATATTGTCCAGCTAATATTTAATATATTTTTATTTAATTAACCATCATAGGGCCTTTGAAATACTTCATACATTTTAATGCTTTATATACTAAAGTAAAATTAAACATCTGTTAATATGGTTGACACAGTAAAACATAGTCAGAAAGGCAGTTTTAGAGAGGAGAGATACACAATAATGGTTCTTCTTTTTCCCACCTCACATTATGAACAGGGAATTTTTTTTCCTTAGCACTTACATCTCAGCAGTATATAAAGATATCATATTCCTTATTTATATTAATCCTTCTTTTAATGTTTCTGTTGCTAATTTTTAATTGACTTTGTCCTTACCGAATACTAGCGATAGGATTTATAAAGGATAATTAACTCATGCACTAATTTAAAATTTGTTAAACTCATATAACGGTGAGTTTCAATGAAATCACACTAAGAATTCTCTGTATGCTTTGTTCCAGGTATAAGTAAACATACCCAATTTCATCTAAGAGATGAAAAATAAAGAAAGTATGTGAAGAGAGTCATATTCAATAGTTATATTATGATAATTTGCATATGTAGACATGCTTGAAATGTACATAGACCTTTATTCAAGATCTTTCCCTTATATTTCACAATTCATTTTTACCATTCATACATTTGATAAACATATTTTAAGTGTAATATTTATCTCATCAATATGTAATGCATACTTAACAATGTGTAATACTGATCTTCTAAATGTTACCCTACCAAAATTAAAAGCAGATCATTAAAGAAAAAAATCAAATTCCTCTTAATGTCATAAAAAAAATTCTTGTCTATTAAGATAAAGGACAACTTAATAAAGCTAATATTGTCATGGCTCATATAAATAAATATAGATAAGATTAGACAAATAGAAGGAACAAATGAAAGCCCATTACCAGCGTTTTGAGCCTTAATTTAGTAAGTTATCAAATACGTAATTATTCATTTCAGGGAATTGTATGGTTTCAGAAATAAGAAAAGCAACAACAAAACGGTCAAATTTGCCTGAATGGTTGGTCAACTTTGTTCACTCCAAACTCAATAATCCTTTACTAATTTGGCAAGGTCTTTTAAAAAAATTATCAGGTCACTGTTCATAATGCTATGAGCGAAAAGGAAATGGAAATAGATCACAGGTCATATGATGGATTTCATTCAAATTTTATAAGGCATTTTGTGTTAAATATTTATCATTCATAGTATATAGAAATATAATTTATGTAGAGGAATGTAATAAACATTACTGTTTTTAAAAACATCAGTTTCCAAATATGCCACGGAATCTTAATTTGACTGAAAAGCCCTCCTTCTCCCTTCTCTAAACAGTGAGTCTTATTTTGTGTTCAATAGCAACTAAATGTTTCCAGCACTGTGAAGCCTTTCTCAAGTCCCACAACTGGAATTGTATCTGTCACCTATGATCCCACAGCACCCTCTTCATCCTCTATGATAAAATACTACCATTTCAGACTTGTACTCTACGGTGTTACGATTTTGCCTATATGCCTAACTCACACATGAGATCACAAAGGCCAGAAACCATATGTTATTCAATTTTCTGTTTATGCAGCCAGTTCCTTACAACCTTGCTTATATAAAGAAGACATTCACAACATGTTTATAAAATTGAATTCAACTGAAAATTTTAATGAGTTTGCATTGAGAAATGAGATAAAACTCGAAGGTATTTGCATGATAACGGAAAAGCTGATATGATATGATCAAATTAAAGATCATAGAGGTATCTTGGAATATACTACATTTTGGAGGTATCAGAATGATCTGGCTAAGTATTTGTTACAGTATAGGATTTCGTTTTAAGGACATTAACTGTTCGATTAAAAAAACAATTGGACCCAATTTTATTTTCAGGTTGTGATACCTGATTTTGTGTGTGTGTGTGTGTGTGTGTGTGTGTACTTTGACATTTTCAGCAGCATGTGGCATGTGGCTTTTTAGGGTATACTATTCCTGTGACCTGCTTACACGACAAAGAGGTCATTGGAGAAAAAAATCACTCCTCATCTACAGTAGTATGCCAGGAGAGGCAGGTCACACTCACATGTGACATAAGAATCAAGTTTTACTGAAAAATCATAGAGGTGTTTTAGTTAGGCAATTGAGAAAATAATTTTTTCTTATACATTTCTGATGCTTCCTAAAAATTATTATTGAGATGGAGTCTAGCTCTGTCACCAGGCTGGAGTGCAGTGGTGCGATCTCAGCTCACTGCAACCTCCACCTCCCAGGTTCAAGTGATTCTCCTGCCTCAGCCTCCTGAGTAGCTGGGATTACAGGCATGTGCCACCAAGCCCAGCTCATTTTTGTATTTTCAGTAGAGACAGAGTTTCACCATGTTGGCCAGGATGGTCTCGATCTCCTGATCTCATGATCTGCCCCCAAACTGCTGGGATTACAGGCGTGAGCCACTGCACCAGGCCTCCTAAAAATTATTTTATAAATCAGGCTAATCAATTAAAATATTTTAAAGACATTTTTCTTCTAACTATAATTCCAAATATTTATATGTATGCTTTAGGAAATTGAGTTTTTAAGTGAAATATTAAAGACATCTTATTTTCCTGTTACTTGACTAATGTTCATTCAACCTGTTGCTATATTGTTCCATTTTTGTATGATATACCATAAGAGGCTATGTGTGAATAAGGCAATATACATGATGCAGCATTATTTTGTATTCACATTTTCAAGGTGTATAGAAAATTTTTTAAAAGATGTTAAAAAGGTAAATAAGTCCATTGTTAATTGTTACAGAAAGAGTGGACAAGAGAAAAGACTGAGTCTACATTTCGGCAAAAAGTCTTAATAAAAATTAGAAAACTGGTGAGTAAGTCAGTGAAGCACTGTCAAAGTCACAAACAAAAGGTGACTCCACATTATTACAACTCCCCTGTCAGAAAGTAGACATGCAAACTTACGACTTTATCCTGGGAAAATGAGGATCACAGAGGAGAAATGTGACTGGACAACAGGCTTCTGGCTGTGTTTCTAACCAGTGGAATTACACTGGTTGGACATTATCATTAACTACATTTCTAATTCTTCTCATAATCCAAAAAATGAGAGAAAAAAAGAAAGGGATAACTCTTTTTGGTGTTATAGTACCTCATTTTAGGTTTCTGAAAACAAGTGACGCCTGACAACAATTGTTAGTTCTAAAGTGAGAGTCTGCAAACCGCGGCCCTCAAGCCGTATCTAGCCATTGTCATTTTTTTAAATAAAGTTTTATTGGATCACAATGACACATCTTCATTTCTCTATTGTCTATGACTGCTTCAACATTCTAACAGCAAAGTTGAATAGTTGCAACAGAGCATAGACAACAAAGCCTAAAATATTTACTCTCTAGCCCTTTACATTTACATTACAGAAAACACTTGCTAACCCCTACTAGGAAAACAATGTTGCCTTTGGAAGCTATGGTAAATCAAAAACAGAATAAAACTATTGCTCACGTATATTTTATTTTCAAAGTAAAATTACTTTTCCCCTTCCACAGATATTTTTTTTTTTCCTGGAAGGAGCTTCCAATTTCAAGCAAGAACAGAAGCAGAAGCACTCCAGTAAGTGTGCTTGGTTACATGAATAACTTGTGATGGTTTGGATATACTTCCTGGCAACATGCAATGTTAGAAACCTAGAAATATGTCTGCCTGGTACTTTTAAGGGGAATATATAGAGAGCCTCTTTTGAAACTTTGAAAAGATTTATTTTCTATTCTGGAGACATTTTAGTATGGAGAGTTGAAGGTTGCATAAAAATATAGCAACTAAGATAGCTGGAATAGTTATTCTCTAGTGAAACATTTGGCCCTAAGACACGTTGGAAACATAAACAAGCAAATAAAATTGGCCAATATAAGTTTTGATTCATATATACTCATGAAACTATATTCTTAACCCTATTGAGAGGTGAAGCCAGCTGGACTTCCTGGGTGGAGCGGAGACTTGGGGAACTTTTCTGTCTTACAAGAGGATTGTAAAATACACCAATCAGGAACTTTCCTGTCTTACAAGAGGATTGTAAAGTGCACCAATCAGCGCTCTGTAAAATGCACCAATCAGTAGGATTCTAAAAGTAGCCAATTGTGGGGAAGACTGAAAAAAAGGGCACTCTGATAGGACAGAAACAGAACGCGGGAGGGGACAATGAGGAAATAAAAGCTGGCCACCTCAGCCAGGAGCGGCAACCCGCTTGGGTCCACTTCCGCAGTGTGGAAGCTTTGTTCTTTCACTCTTCACAATAAATCTTGCTGCTGCTCACTGCTTGGGTCCGTGCCACCTTTAAGAGCTGTAACACTCACTGCAAAGGTCCGGGGCTTCATTCTTGAAGTCAGCGAGACCACAAACCCACCAGCAGGAACCGAAACTCGGGACACACTATGACCTTAAGCAAGTCTATCTTCATGGATCCTAGATATTTCCTAGTCTTTATATATTCCTTAAAGTTTACTTTCAGGTGCTTTTGAAGTTGTTATGACCACATGTACAGTCCTTACCTTTTATATATAAAACTCAAGTTTTGATTTCTATCTTGTGTTTCTATTAGATGGCTACAAATGTAAACAAAACAAAAGTTTTTGTGATACTAAGGCATTAATACAGAGGGAGGTGAATGTTCATTAAGACGTTTATCTCAAATATTGCATCAAGGAGAATGACACTAAGAATAAACTCAGTTGAAGTATGAGATAATGTGCTTCAAAGACTAAGGGACTAATTAATTCACCCTCTTCCTAACAACCTTATAGACACCTTAGTTCTCTTGATCCTTCTTCAATATACAAAGCTAGTTAATTTTTAAGGTCTTTTCATAAGCTGTCCATTGTGCCTGGAATGCTTTGCCTCTACATCATTACATTGCTGACTCTTGTTTGTCCATCAGATCTTCAAAATCACCTTCTAAGTAAGGTATTGAAGAAATTTTCAAGATTTTTTCTTTTTTACTAATTTTATGCATAATATTTCCCACTTTGTAAATTTCTTTCCTTTCTCAGTTTGTATCATATCCCTGCTTACTAAAATTACAGCTTCATGAGCACACAGGACCTATGCTTTCTTGTATGTAGCATACAGGATATTACTTGGAATACAGCGGGCACTCAATATATTAATGAATACATTCATTGTAGAAAGTTAAATCCACAGTGGTCCAGATGTGGTGCTAAGCATTAACCTACACCTTCTACCTTCAACGTGCTCCTAATATGGTTGGGTTGATGATCACATACAAATCAGATAATTATACCACTTGAGGAACATTAGGTTTACAAACTAAGCATTATTATAGCATTCTATTAAATATATATTCATATCAGTAAAGTGGAGATGGTGGAGTCAAGGAAGAAGTATTGTAGGTGACATTTTAGCTGAGTATAGAAAGGGAGGTTAGGGATGAAGCACTAGGCAAATGCTTGTCACAAGTGACTTTGTGAGTCACTTGTGACATAAAGTGAATGTGAGTCAGTTGTGACATAAAGTGAATGTGAGTCACTTGTGACATGAAGCTGTATGACATGCTTAGAGGAAGACATATAGTTCATCATGGTCATCTTTCTTCCTGACATCCACATTCATTTCTCTGACTACTCAACCCCTCACATGGATTTTTCAAAGGTGTCTCAAAATTAACACAACCAAAATACATTTCCTCTCTTTCTCTGCAATTCTTTTCATCTCCCCTTATGCATTTAACCATTCATTATTTTATACAATACATAACTACTGATCACTTATTATTTTCCCATTTCAAAAGAAATGGCAGTGTTATCGCCACAGGTATATGACATCAGAAACTGGAAATCATATATGATTTTTTCCTCAAACTCAACTCTACAATCGTTCAACTTAACACTAACCCCTGTCAATTACATCTCCTGTATTTTTCTCAGATTTGTTGTCACATTCTCACTAGAACTATTTTAGTCAAGACCACCATCACTTCTTGCCAAGATTACAATAATAACCTCTTCTGTCCATTCAGATTTGCTTCTCTCTGAACCCCTCTCCACACTTCAGCAAAAGAAGTCTCTTAATCACAGCTCTAATCATGACTCTTTCCTGACAACCATGTGACAAAGTCCTTCTGGGCAAAGAAAAAACTTCCAACAGGACCCAAAAGACCCTCCAGGTTCTGGCCCCATCTCCTCTTTAGCTTGGTCTCTTGACCATCTTTCTTCCAAACATAATCTGCTATCACATTCTTTCCATTCCTTTATCTCTGACACTCTTAGGCTTAGCTCTTTAAATGTGGTACTCTGCATAGAAAAATTTCCACCACCTTCATGGTAGTTTCGTGTGGCCAAGCCTATATCACTTCTTCACAGAAGCTTTTTCTGATAGAGATACTAAATCAGATTTCCAACTCGGACACCAGTGGTTCCCATTTCTCTCTCTCTCTCTCTCTCTCTCTCTCTCTCTCTCTCACAGAATCTCATGAGATTCATCATGGTTGATTACTTTCATAAAGTCTGATATCCCTGCTGGGATTATGTCTGTCATGTTTACTTTTATGTCCTCAGCATATAGTTATAATTAATAATAATAATATTAATTACTGAGGAAACTAAATACTTATTTGTTGGATGAGTGATTGTGGTAAAAATGAAATGAAATGATGTAAAATAGTGGAATGATAAAAGAGAGTGTGGAAAATGTTGATGAGAGCCAGATTATAAATGCTTTGAGAAATATTTCAGAGGCTGTGCTGACAGGATTTTGGTAGAGATTTGGGCAAGAAAGAGCCAGAATGGACAGGGATATATGATAGCTGCAGGGTTTTTCAGAGAAAGTGAATTATAAATCCGTCAGTCAATATAAGAAATGCAGAAAGAAAAACAATGTTGCGGATGTTAGAAAGGATTGAGAGATTTTGAAGTGATGGGATGTTCAGGAAATCCAAGTTAAGATATCTAGTAGGCATGTAGAAATCTACCTTATGGACAGAACACTCTCGGACTCAAAAGTCTCAAGACCATTTTTTTTTTTTTTTTTTTACAATTAATGTCAATAAATTACTTTTCACGTATACTAGAAATGACAGTGTGAAATATATTAATGAAGTTAACTATTGTTAAAAATCAGAATAATATGCATTCCTAATATGTGTTTCTAAAATAAATTTTATTGTATGTATTTAAGGGATACCACATAATGGTATAAGATACATATATATATATATATATATATATATATATATATAGTATAAAAGAGTTACTATAGTAGAGAACATTATCATATCTGTCATTTCACAGTTATCCATTTTTCACTCTGTGGCAAGAACAGCTATAATCTGTTCATTTAGCAAAAATCTTGAATACACACTTTATTAACTATAGTCCTCATGATGTATATTACATCTTTTAATATATTAATACATATTTATTAATTTGTATCCTATGACCTACACTGCCCCATTTCCTCCCGGCTATGCTGACCCTGGTAACCACTGTTTCATTCACAATCTATATATATTTGACCTTTTTTTTATAAAAACGATTCCATATATAAGCAAGATCACACAATATTTTTCTTTCTTGGTCTGGCTTATTTCATTTAGCATAAGGTCCTCCTCCAGGTCCATCCATGTTGGGGGCAAGTAACAGGATCTTCTCCTTTTTAAGGCTGAAAAATATTCCAGGGTGTGTGTATGTGTACACACGATTCTTGGACCATATTTCTTTGTAAACTATTTTCTATATATTCTTAGCCCTTCCATAGAAACCCCAAACTCTTCTCTGTCTGTCCCCTCCTGCTCCTCCTCCTCCTGCCTATATCTTTCTCTCCCTCCCTCTTAAAGTAACTCTAAAATATAATTTTAAATATTCTTATTTTGTCTGGTGCCAGACTGTTTTGGCCACTAGCCATAAAATATATTTAGCTGTATTCATTTAAGCTACCATACAAGCCAGGCGCTACATCTACAGAACACCTTTCTTTTCACTTTGTAAGTTCTTTTATAATATTGGATGTAGTGATGAGAGAAAGAAAAGAGTGAGGTATAATGGTCTTCCTAGGTATAAGAATTTTCTTTTTGAGTAACTGTTTTGATTCCTTTAGTAACGAAAACAAGAGCCAAGGTAATGATCTGAGTTCTGATAATGAGTGTGTTTTGGCACAAACTGTCACATGAATCAAAGGTAACTTGAACAAGTATAAATTAACATTACACAGCCAGAAAATATTTAGATTCACTAAATGTGTTACTCTAAGCAAAATTCAGGAGTTAAGTCAATGATAGATGGTCATTTTGGTGCCTGGGTCTTAGGAGAAAATGGGACCATAAGAAATAAACACTGCCCTTACAAAGAAAAAACCTTTGTCCTGGTGTTAAATGTTAAAAAGGATGCCCCTCAGGTGAGCATACCTTGATAATATGGATCATCCAAAGTAATAAGATGATATGGTTTGGCTGTGTCCCCATCCAAATCTCATCTTGAACTGTAACTCCCATAATCCCCATATGTCATGGGAGTGACCTGGTGGGAGATAACTGAATCATAGGGATGGTTCTGTGCTGAGGGAGCTAAATATTTGTGCTGGCCTTATGGCAGTGAATAAGTCTCATGAGATCTGTGGTTTTATAAAGGGCAATTTTCCTGCACACACTCTCTTGCCTGTCACCATGTAAGCCATGCCTTTGCTACTCCTTCGCCTTCTGCCACGATTGTGAGGCCTCCCTAGCCATGTGAGACTGTGAGTCCATTAAGCCTCTTTTTATTTATAAATTACCCATTGTTGGGTATTTCTTCATAGCAGTAGGAAAATGAACTAATACATAGGATTGTTAAGAAATATACATCAAATATAAAATGTGATTTTGAATGATTTTTCTTGATTGATGTCTGATGGAGACTAAGTGCTTAATATCAAAAACAGAACTCATGGTGTTTTATTCTGGGGAAAGCAAGTTAATGTAGTCCAGGCTTGTAACCTGCTGGTATAAGAAAAGATCCTAGACTTCCCAAAGGGAAAAATGGATAGCAGGTTACATCGTAGGGTCAGCAGTTTCTTAGATGTGGTCATCTGGTTATAGTATCACTCTGAAATATTACCTCCTTCTAGGTTTTTGATAGGAGTGGGATTGCAGACAATTTGAAGCTCTACTTTATGATGACAGCCTGGTGGGTTCTAACTGAGAAATAAAGACCCGGTTAGGATACTAGATGAGTAGGTGTTTATTAACATACTGTTAGAAAAAATTGAGAATTCTGGCAGGTGTTAGTGCTCAAAGTAAAACCTTTCCTGTTTACAGAGAGAGGTGGGCTTGGAGAGACCCTTCAGAATGAATTGGGACTTTCCTGAAGAAAGAGCTCTGGATCTGTTCAAGCATCACTGAGACTTCTGAGAGACACGTCTGTATTAGTCCACTTTCATACTTCTATAAAGAACTGCCTAAGACTGGGTAATATATAAAAGAAAGAGATTTAATTGACTCCCGGTTCAGCATGGCTGCAGAGGCCTCAGGCAACTTACAATCATGGCATAAGGTGAGAAGGAGCAAGCCACCTTCTTCACAGGTGGCAGGAAGAAGTGCCCAGTGAAGCAGGAAGAGCCCCTTATAAAACCATCAGATCTCGTGACAACTCACTCACTATCACAAGAACAGCACGGGGGAAATTGCCCCCATGATTCCATTACCTCCGCCTGGTCTCTCCCTTGACATGTGGGGATAATGGGGATTACAATTCAAAATGAGATTTGGGTGGGGACACAAAGCCAAACCATATTGACATCCCAGGATGATGATTCTCCATCTCCACAATGTGTGCAATATTTTAGGAGTCTTTTGTTACTCATAATAGCTAAAGTACAGATCTTTGCAAGTAGTTTCATCTTCTGTGAATGAAAGCAGATTCAAACAATAACATTACTCTCACCTGCATCATACTTTTTCAAGAGTGAGCAGTGTGCTGGAAATTGCCCTGACCCATGCTGTTTTATGTAAGCCATAGTCCTTTGTGTGTAGGTACTCAGAGGAGAGCAGGTACTTTTTTGTGCTAGGAAGAAATATGGCCAAGCAATACTGCTATCTAACAAGGAAGCTGTTTTTCTTTAACCTGGACCATTTTCAGAGTAGGCATTCATGAACTTTTGGAAAATGTAGCAAAGCTTCCATAGACATTCTGATTGGATATATCATTGCTTCCTGCTCAGCTTGCTAAGATAACTTGAAAACAGAAAATCCTTTTGTCTGGAGTAGGTATTTAATAAACCAAATTTTAAGTATTGTATATTTTTTTCAGTTGCTTAAGTGGAAAGACATTATTACTTGAATATAGTTTTCTTTTATAAACAACCGAGAATACTACTGACTTTAAAGGTCATTGGTTTATTACTTAACCTAAAAATAATTGCTTTGACATATATGGAACACTGTATCTCATTATTTTTTGATAACTTCAGAAGAACTAATATAATAGGAGGTATATCTAAAGTGGAATAGGGAATTCAGAATTTATATTAGAACAGAAAAGTATAGAGTAACACGACAAGGAAATTCATAAAAATATAGTATATTTTCCATGTGAAAATATATTTCCAGACCAATTTCAAAAGAATGATAGCTTAGATTCCTCTCTGCTGCAATAAGCTATATCCCCCACTTGAAATACATTCCACCTTTCCTATAATTACCTCTTCCACCAGAATTGCAATTATACAATTCTTTTAATCTTTTACTTTTCAAAAATAATGGAAATTTAAATTGGGAATTAAGTTGCATTTAATTTCCAGTTTAGCATTTTAATCTTTGAAAATAGCCTCGCCACAGGCAAGGTACAGCTGAAAGCTTCAATGACAGCACACCTAAAATGGGAGGCCTGTCAGCTTTGAAATATGAACTGGTGGTTTGGCTTCCAGCAAAGCTTTGTCCATTATACTCCCTCTCTTGTTCACTTCTCCCTCTAGCTTTTCATCCACTGTCAGAGAATTGAAATGCTAATAATTCTACTCCAGGAAATATATTTCACATAATTTCTATAACACCAAATGAAAAGCCTTAAGACTGTATTATCATAGAAGCTAGTCTTTATGTAACACAAGATTTTATTGGATATGTAATTTTATATACATATTGTATTATATACCTCTATCTAAATACAGAAATACTTTATAGCCTTATTATGTATAATAAAAAATCTAACATCTTCTCAAGCCACATTGCAGTTTGTAGTACTATCTGGATGGTGCATCATGAACAAATTTCAAAAGGAAATGTTGGTGTGAGAAGATTCCTATGGTTCTGGTAAGACTCTACATCCCCCTCCCCCAGGTCTGTGGAATAATGTATCTGCATATAAACAATACATACATGGCATCAATTGTTATAACCATATATATGTGTGTATGTGTTTAAATTGTATTAGTAAGATTTTTTTATATACTCAGTACCTAACACAGAGTCTAACACATTTTATATCTTCCAATAAATGAATGAAGCAAATGAAAACATCAGTAAACAGAAAAAAACAGGCATTTTATTTATTTTACTTTAATTTGAGTGGTGTTTGGTTGTAATATCTGACACAAGTCAGTGATATTTAATGGTTTAAAATAATGTAAAGTGTACTTTTACCCTGAAAGTTTTGCCCTGTATCTTTTGCTATGGTCTGTCAGCTATAATTTGTTCAATCTTTTATGTAGCTTTCTTCCCAGTCTTACAAGTCTAATTGGGGAAAGTAAGGGAATTAACAATTATCAGAAGTCTATTCTTTTTCTAAACATTCACGTATCTTTGAATCTCTACAAGAATCCTGGAAAAGAGGATCATTTTGCAGGAAAAACAAACAAACAAACAAACAAACAAACAAACAGAGTTTCTGAACAACTTGTCCCAAAGGTACAGCCAGAGTTTGAATCCAAGTCAATCTAATTCCAAACATAGATCTTTTCCTCAAACCATAACATTTTCAATAACTGTATTTTATCATTTCTTATGAACCCTGACAACTTTTACTCACAATCTTATCAGTAGCCTGGACATTCACTAAATGCCAACTGTGAACAAGTGAAGCCTTTAAGACTTGGATGGTGTTGAAGTTCCCTGGTGTGATATTTCAGTTTACTCAGTACCCACCTGAATGAATGCTTTGAAGAAAATAAACAAGTGAAGCTTAATCAGCTAAGTAAATGTTTGGATAAAAAAAAAGAAGCTTGTTTAAATAAGGGAATGTCCTTATTCAACTGATCTACTCATTTAAGACAAACAATTACCATAAAACTAATTCTCAAAATTATGTTTTAATTATTGAATTGGGTTAGTACTGTCCTTTGACTCATTAGTCCACATACACACATGCACACCTACACAAATAAATATATATACATACATAGAATCTAAAAAATACTCTTACTGGCAAGATGGAGATGACACTAATTTATGCATATATCAGGGCAATTTCAATTTCCATATTTTAATAGTTTATCTCTGATATTTGCAAACTAAGAGCTTCATCTATAGACTGTACTTGTAGATGAGTTCCCAGACTACAAATGTTTAAATGTCTTTTTAAACTGAGTGTGCACGAATAATTTTTATCAGAAGCATTATGTAAAATAGTTACTATTATCTTTTAAGCAGTATCAGGCTGGACTGTTGGAATTTACTAGGAACTACCCACAGATACCTTCTCTTAAAGATACTGATCGGGGAACTCCAAATATTCTTGCTATGCATACCCTAAAAAGACTCTTGAAAAATGAGTCAACCTTTGCAGATTTTAAAATCTGCATTCAAAATGTACTTTTCATTCTTAAATGATTGAAAATAATATAACTTGAGGGACACTGTAAATATTGATATTTTAAAACTAAGATATATGTTTATGCCTGAAAAATCTTATTGATCACCTATTATACTTTTCTTAAATAGTATGTATATACAATGAGTGGGTTTTTTTTCTGTTACTATAAGTCATAAATGTAAAAAAACAAACCTTTTCAATTGAGGTATTGTTACAATTATTAATGTGCAATTGACCAAAACAATATATGTATATTATAAAATTTGATAAACATAAAAATAAAAATTTATTGAAAATACATCTCTTAATAAGATGGATGAGTATTTAACAATTTATACACTTTCAGAAGAATATAAATTATTTCTAGAATTGGAAAGGTTTCAGCATCAATTCTATCCCTAATTTTTGTCTGTATAGATGTAAATGATGAAAAATCTTATTCAAATAAGTGAGTAGAAGGAAACGGAAGGAACTGTATTACAGTAGCGTTGCTTAATCCTTTGTGCTCCTGCTATGGCATATGCTAAAAGTACATGATAACTGTTTACCAAAATGTATTTTTAATGATCTATCAGTTGACAACTTATCAGGTCTTCTCTTCGGGTTCAGTTGAAAGCAAAGAGTTAGCAACCACTCTTCTTGCAAAAAGCTGTGTTGCCCTGTCATAAAAGTCATTCATGCTTCTTTTGTTTGAAGCCTTAGTAAGATCAGAGTTGGATGAAAGGTAAGCCTCTTTTTTTCTTAAATTGGGAGAAGTGGTTAGAAAGGGGAAGTGGTTAGAAAGGAGAAACAGCCTGAGGTCTTGACTACAGACGTCTTTTTTTTTTTTTTTTCCCCCCAGGCAATTCAGTTTTCAGGAAGAGTACAAAATAAAGTAGAAGATCTAGAAATAAATTCCCTTAAAACTATCTGTGCCTACTCCTTGGAATGCCTTCATGTACCCCCAGGTTACTCCACTGTGAGAAATTCGGAATCATTACCTATGATAAGAAATATAAACTGGCACATCAGAATCACCCGATAACTTGTTTGTCCACTTCCTCAGTTGTATCTCACAGCTAAATAGTTATCTGTTAAACCAAGAGAAGTTGCAGTTCTGGGAGAAATAACCTTATTGGTATTTGTGCCTAAATATAATTCTGAACTCCCTCTTTTCTACCTTCTAGGCTTTGAGTTCATTTATTTCAGCAGCAAAAGATGTCAGGAGCAAGAGGCAGTCCCACATAGTGTAGATTCATTGAATAGGGGAGCCAAACTGTGATTTAGAAACAACATTGCCAGTAACTATCTGATTAGCCTTGGGCAAGTTCCTCAACCTTTCTGAATCTGTTTCTTCACAATGATTCCCAGTCTGGCTGCACCTTCGACTCACACAGAGATCATTAAAGAAATACTGATGTCCAAGCATAGCCCCCAGGAATATGGATTTGATTCTCTGCTTAATTCTAACGTGAAGGCAAAACTGGAAAAGTCAAAGTTAGGATCATTATCCATACAGTCTTTCAACAAATATATAATAAGTGCCTATCATGAGCAGTGTTGCAAGTTCTCTGTGTTAAAATATCTACATATTATTTTCTAAAGAAAAATTGAATGCTACTTGAATAAAATAAATGATACATTTGAGCTTATCAGTGTTGAAAATCCTTTGTTCAAAAATGATGCAAAGTAGAGAGGGCAATTTAGTCTACAAAAGCTTCTTTTTTAAAAACTGAATAAATAGCACAGGCACATCCAAAAAGTGTATAGCATGGAGAAATTCAATAATGTGAATTTCTCTGGGGGCACAGAGACACCCCCAAATTTGTGTTATCATGTTGCAACATGGTCTTAGTTCCACATTTCATGTAGCAGAATGTATCCCTTCATTCTGAGATCCAGAAGGACAAAAGGGTTGCACAGTTACCCTTTTTCTGCCTCTCACAGATCTCAAGAAGCAATAATAAACAATTAATTCTACCCAGGATACCAATGAAAATCTATTTTCTTTTCTTTTTCCCAAAGAAAAACCTCAGAAGGAAAGTAAACTGACCTTTTAAATGAACAAGATCTGACATGATTGAGCTAACCCAAGAAAGAAAATTCCCCTCTGAGGTGAATAATTTTTTAATTAAAAGGTGAAATCTGACACATCACACTGGTTTTGTTATCATTGCTGTTTTCTTCCATTACTCTCACACTCATAACAAAAAAAAAGAATGTATTATATATGACTGTGTTTTATAGATGCATGTATTCTACTCTATCCATTTCAGTCCATTTTTTCTTAATGCATTTGTCCTGTCACTTTTACTCACTGTAATTCAATTTTGTTAGGAAATTTAACTCGCTGTTTTATGCTTTATATATTTCACCTGATGCAAAATGGACTACCTGATTGATTCTGCATTTTTAGTTCACCTTTTGATTTATAGGTAAAGATCAACAATTAACTTTAAGCATTAAGCTAAAAAAAATCTTAGCCAGAAGGATTGCTTCCTGAAAATGACTTATTTTGTATTTTTCTTAAATATAAGAAAATGCCCTGGTAAGAATAATCAACAATTTTGATTCTAGTTTTCCATTTGATTTGAACATGTAAATTATTTCAGGATGGTGGATGATACATAAATATCTACAGCTTGAAATACGTGCATTGGGGAGGTTTTGTTGAATGCTAGATTGTTGTTTTGCTATAGTTTATTTGTGTTAGTTATTAGCTTGATATTGGAAAGTAACTAAAATTTGAATATATGATATTTTTGCTTCTGAAACAAATATAGCGATTGAAAATGGACCTTTTATGAATGTTTAGTGGGGCAATTTCTGGCAGGTGAGGAAGAGAGTAAAGAAGATTCATTGTATAAAAGCAAAGCGAATACACATAAACTTGTAATATAACAGAACATATCAGCAGATTTGGTTCTCAGAATGACTCTTATATTTTAATTAATGACTATGTAAAAAGAATTAGCACTATGAACTTTCTTTTTCAAAATTTAAAGTTTTTTAAAATAAAGAAGTTTACATTTTAGCATCAACTGACCAAAGCATAAGGGGCCATCCAAGAAAAAAATAATCTGAAGATCTTTCGTAAAAAGATCATCTCCTTGCTTTTCAACTTTCACACTTCCGAGACAGGGGATATAAATGTTTATATCATCTCTTTTTCTAAAATAAATCATTTCTGATTTAGCATCTTTTACAGAAGAGCCCACTGCAAATGTCAATTTTTATAATTGACCAGACCATACTTGTGGGAAAAATGAAGGGACAAGAGTAGGAATGTCATTCAGGGTCACTAAATACATTTCTATCACAGGAAAGCATTACATCTTTTGCATTTTATTTCTTCAAGCCATTCCCTTCCAACATCTCATACCCCTGTCTCCCCAGAAAGTTGGAGTCACAGGTAACACAGCTGGGAAAACTTTCTTTATGAAAAGATTAACACACGTTTTAAAAAGAGATACATATGTCAAAATTATTCCAGAACACTGTTCTCGGAAGGGCAGTAAATGCAACCAAGTTAGTTTCTGCTATTAAAACAAAATATGAAGCTCATGGGGAAATTTAATCACAATATGCTGTCTATGAATTAAAAATTCACTTACTATAAAGCCTCCAAGAAACAAAGAAAGCTTTTTTTTAAAAAAATAGAAGAAAATGTGCAACTTTTGAAACCCTAAACTTTTTTTTTTTTTTTTTTTTTTTTTTGACACGGAGTCTCGCTCTGTCGCCCAGGCTGGAGTGCAGTGGCACGATCTCAGCTCACTGCAAGCTCTGCCTCCTGGGTTCACGCCATTCTCCTGCCTCAGTCTCCCGAGTAGCTGGGACTACAGGAGCCCGCCACCACGCCCGGCTAATGTTTTGTATTTTTAGTAGAGACGGGGTTTCACCATGTTAGCCAGGATGGTCTCGATCTCCTGATCTCGTGATCCGCCTGCCTCGGCCTCCCAAAGTGCTGGGATTACAGGCGTGAGCCACCGCGCCCGGCCTAAACTAATTTTTTAAACCAAAGCCAGAATTATTATTCTTTTTTCTTTTTAGCTTTCAATCAAACACAATCCAATTCCTGAAGAAAAGATGGGAAAACGGTATAAACCAGAGTATGAACACGATGTTTAAATCTAAGTTTGCCACAAAATGTAAATGTATTTCAGTAATGTTCTATAGGGTTCGTAAGCAATTGAAAAGTTGTTATTTCTTTTACAATTGCAACATAATAAATATTACAATCATATACCTTTCTGGTAGTGATATCGAATTTTTTACTTGGTGACAAATAATTCTGCCAAAAGACAGATAAAGTAAATCAAATGCAGGCATAACATCTATATTATGTAAATGTGTGTAGTTATTACTAGTGGAGATTAACATGATTTATTGTGCTTACGGGTCATTTTTTTGACCTTTATAGTAAAATGCCATTTCATATCTTTTTACATATTGTTATTATTAATCTCCATTAGTCATATATTTTTGTAAATACCTTCTCTAAATCTATTATATATTTTAAAATGTGGCTTATTATTTATTTTGCTCTATGGAAGCTTTAAATTATCAGTTAATTCAGTCTGCCAATTTTATGTTTTAAGTCTTCCAGGCTTCCTGACTTACCAAAAATCTGTCTCCTGTAAAGCTTATAAAGTCCTACATTTTCCTTTATTGTTTATATGAGTTTATATTTCTAGTTAGCTCCTTAATCTACTAGGACTGTTTTTTGATCAACAGTTAAAGTTATAGGTACATGAATAGTCAATTACGAGACACTATTTATTAAGTAAAACAGGCTATCCACACAGAACTGAAATATCCTATCTTATTTGGATGTTTTCCTAGATTCTCACTTTTAAACCACTAACCCATTTCTCTAGCCTTACGCCAGCACACTATGGTTTTGATCACAATTACTTCAAAGTATAGCAGAAATCTGTAAGTGTAAGTTGCTGCCATAATATGCTTCATATTAATAAAGTTATTTCCAATTTATACACACACACACACACACACAATTTCCTTCTATATAAACTTTAAATTACATCCTCGCCTATTTTGTTTGAAATTATATTGCCCCCAAACACATCAAAAGCATTCTGATTAGAACTGTATTAAATTCAAATGTTAATTTGGCAGGTATTGCAAGTTTAATGACAATAAATCTTAAATCCTAAAACAAAGTATGTCTCTATGTAGTCAGTTTTCGCTTTGTGTTCTTATGTATATTTTTATGCTTTTCACCTATAGGGTCTACAATTTTTTTAACTTTATTCCTCCTTAATTTATACATTGTCATCAGCGTGAATGAACATATTTCCATTTGCATTTATAGTCATTAATATGAATAAAATCTATTGAGCTTTTTATATTGTATGTATTCATGACGTATTTTTAAAATTATTTCACAGATTTAATGAGTCTCCTGAGTTTTCTCAGTGCACAATAATCCTATTTAACAATACTTTTTCTTCTTAAAAAATATTTGTTTCTTTTTTCCTTTTGAGGTTATCATTATTATTATCATTATTTTAGAGGTGGAGATCTTGCTACTTTTGATTTATTTCATGAGCTAGACCAAGCAAAGCAAATTTGAAAACTTTGAAAAATAAAAATTTGGTAATTTTCAATGTTGACAATGGTGCTTCTTTACAAGGGTGTCAGCAAACTACACAAAAAAGAAAACTTTGTTTTGCAAACTTTGTATTTATAAAATTTTATTGAAAGCACAGGCACACTCACTAATTTAAGTATTGTCCATAGCTGGTTTCAATGCCACAACTGCAGAATCAAGTAAATACTACAGAGACTATTTGGTCCACAAAACTTAAACTATTTACTATCTGCCCCATTACAGAAGAAAAAATGCAGATTTCTCTTCATTCTTCTCCTTCCTTCTACTATGCAGCAGGCATACTTCTAGGATTTTTTTTTCCCTATATAATCACAAATTATTTCCCCAAAGTTACTAGGAAGTAGATGGGACTTTCTAGCCCCATTTTACATTTGATAAAGCTGAGGCATGAATAAGCTAAGTCACTTGCCAAAGGTCACTTGACTGGTAAATATTGTCAGTCAAATTTTGACCCCGAAAGCCTAACTATGAGTTCATACTTGTGCAGTAGAACCCTTTCATCTTTGGTCTCATAGCACTTATCATACTATATTGTTTTGTTACATGTTTAATAGCCGGTAGCTATATGTAAACATACCAGCTTTCTTAAATGTTACTTCCTCATAAAGACCTCCCTCTAGACCAGTGGTTGTCAACTAGGGATGATTTTGCTCTGCAAGGGACATTTGGAAATGTCTGGGACAAATTTGTGATTAAAGAAGAGAGTACTATTGGCATCTAATGGGCAGAGGTCATTTGTGATGCCAAACGTCCTATAGTGCACAGGGCAGTCCACCACAACAAAGATGTACTTGACTCAAAACGTCAGAGATTGAGAAACATAGCCGTAGATCAATTGTCATCTTCTGAACTTTGAAGTTTACACATGCAACTAATTGTACAGTTATTTAACATCTGTACACTCATTCACTGCTTTCACCACTAGACTGAAAAACTCCATCACAGACCACATATGTTTTGTGCAGTGCTATACCTCCTGTGCCTTCTGCAGTAAGTGACACAGTAGACACTCATTAAGCATAAGCTTAGTAAGTGAATAGTGGACAACTTAAAGTTTTATAGTGTAAACGTGGTACTGTCAAGAGTCTCTGTGTTTAATAAACATTGCTGTCATAGTCTAGCTAACCATATTTAAAATAATTTTTATATATGTATGTGTATGTATATATATATACACATACATATTTCACCACAAGATTTTTATGGTGGTGTTTTTATCCACAGTTATAAGTTCTTTAAGAGATATTTTCTATCATTAAAAAATAAATTTATGCCTATGAACTGAAGTATTTGTGAAAAAAGTTCAACTGACGAGTAGGTTAGAACATTCGAAATCTTCAGGTTTTGATAGTTTTGTTTTACATAGGTGTTTACGATTTTTAACTGGCTCTTCAATGTTCTCTGAGTAGGTAGGGCTGGCTCTAGGCAAGCACCTGAAATATAGAGTTAGCTTCAGGTCTGCCTTGCTTTTCTCACCTTTAGGATTTCCCGATATCTTTATCCTATTTTTATCAATCTCACCTTCGGCTCTGTATCTCTCTTGTTGGGAAATAAGACTCAGAATCACAGACTCTTAGAACACAACAGGACTTTAAGATCACCCCTCCTAATCACCCAACTGACACATACATTCCCATGTATAACTACCAGGTCCCAATTTTTCATTGTCTTGCCTATGATCAGGTATCATAAGTGCTAGAAAACACACTATTGAGGCACCAATTCCTGCTTTTGGAAGTTCTGATATTTAGATGGCTTTTTATTGGGTCAAATGTCACCCCCCACTTTAGCTTCTATCGAGAGACTGTGTACCTCTTGGAACTATTCAGCACAAGTTTAAATTTTTGGTTCCTAACAGTCCTTCAAACATTTGAAGACAGCTGTCATCTCTTCTTCTTCCTGCTAAACTTCCCTAGATCTTTCATTACCTAGATGACACAGCGTCGAGGCTTCTCAATCTATGAACAATTAACTAACTTCCAACTTTTCTCTGACTGGTTTAAAATCTCTTGTAAGATTTGACTGTTTATTCATTACATGAAGGAACAGTGAGAATAAGGGGATATGGTTCCCTCTACTATTTCCTCAATGCATATTTGTTGAATATTCTTTGCCAGGAGCTATGCTAGGTCCTGGGAACACAATTTTGAGCAAAATAGACAGATTCCTTTCCCTCTTGCTGCTTATGATAATACAATTGGCCCTCAGTATCCATGGGGAATTGGTTCTAGGATCCCCAAGAAAGCAAATCCACAAATGTTTAACTGACATATAAAATGATGTAATATTTCCATATAACCTATGCACATCCTCCTATATTCTTTAAAACATCTCTAGATTACTTGTAATACTTAACACAATGTAAATGCTATATAAATACTCATTACATTGTATTGTTTAGGGAATAATGACAAGAAAAACATCTATACATCATCAGTACAGAGGTAAGCATTCATTATTTTTCTGCATATTTTTGATGCATGGCTGAATTCACAGATGTGGAATCCAAGAATATGAAGAGACCCTGTACCAGGTAAGAGGGACATTGATGGAAACATTATAGTTAAAACTGAGGTTACAGATATGACAAGTGTTGCCTGAAACTATGAGAGCATATAATAAGGGGGCCTATATTTAAAAGTATCATCTCACATAATCCTCCCAATGATCCAAAAATGTATTTTCACCTTAAATATCAGGAAGCAAAATTGCACAGGTATTCTTAACATGGATGCAGGGTCTGGGCCTCAAGAAGAATCCCTGGTTCCCTCATTCTATGAGGGAGGTACGATACTCAAGACTCAAAGACAAGTATGCATAGTCTTAACTCATAGTTCCTTCTGACACCATGCTTCCTACCACAGGCTAGGATTCAAAGTCAGCCATAAAGATCCAGAAATGAATAAAACATACATTTAGTTAAGGGGAGAAGGCTCAATTGCCCTCTAGGTTGCCAATATGAAATGAAAAAGAATGGCTAACCACATCTCTCAGCATTGTCAGAATAGCCATTGACCAGAGAGAGTATTGCAAAGACCCCCAATTCAATTCATACTTCATTTCTACCTATGTGGAATTGCTGCAGCCAGAAATTTAAATAAATATTACTTAGATTTAAGAGACATGTACCCAACTCTTAACAAATGGATGTCCTCAAATGTAAATATCCATTTAAAATATACAAGAATTACTGTGCTATAAAGTAAGAATTGCTATGTATCTTTTACTTTTGCTGTCCAGTGCCCTTGAGACTCTAGATATGTGATAACTGGCATGGCTACTTTGGAATATTTACTCATATATGTGAACCATAATGGCCTTAATGACTACAGATAAATCTTCTTTCATATTAATCAACTATCTTTCAAAATGTGTACCGCAGGCTGTTCTGGGAATGGAGCTAGATTTGAGCCATTAGCAAAGGTCTACAAAGTAAAATCACTGTTACTGGTTTTTTTTTTTTTTTTTTTTTCTGATTAAACATGGATATTGTTTGGATATGTGTCCCCGCCCAAATCTCATCTTGAAATATAATTCCCAATGTTGGAGGTGGGGCCTGGTAGGAGGTAACTGGATCATGTGGGTGGATTTCTCATGAATGGTTTAACACCATCCTCTTGGTGCCATCCTCATGAAGATGAGTGAGTTCTCTGAGATCTGGCTGTTTAAATGTGTGTAGTACGTCATTCTGTCTCTCTTGCTCCTGCTCTAGCCAGGTGATGTGCCTGCTCCCATTTTGCCTTCTGCCATGATTGGAAGCTTCCTGAAGCCTCCCCAGAAGGAGATGCTGCTATGTTTCTGGTACAGCCTGCAGAACTGTGAGCCAAGTAAGTGTCTTTTCTCATCCATTACCCATTCTCAGGTATTTCTTTATAGCAATGCAAGAACAGATTAATATAACACAACACACAGACACATGAATAAACTCATAATACACTAATTAAAACAATATTTTGAACATCATGAAAATATGCCAATGTAATTTTATGTCTTTTGTGTATCCTTTCAGAGATTGGACGTTCTAACGCACCTCTTATATTTTGTGCATTAATTTAAAAAATAAAGGCTTTATGGCTTCACCTCTGCCTGTGTATTGATGGTGCTTTTAGTGTTTCACCTTTACTGTTCCGCTAACATATCCTCAATAAATCGATCCCAAGTGCCAGAAAGCAAATAACCCTTTATTTTTGCACATTTAGAATGTTTCCCCCAAAAAGGAGGGAGACAGCAGATATTAGAGAGTGCCTACCATGTGATGGTCAATCACAACAGGCCCTTCGATTAATATTTATTCATTTTGATATCACAACTTGTTCTAGTCTGTGGTGGGGTCTTTAATCTGGCATCTGTGGATGAGGTTTAGGGAGGTCCCAGGATCCCAGGAATTATATTATATAATGTAAATACCTTTGCTTTGTGAGTCAGGTGTTACATTCCATTTTACAGTGGAAGATTATTGAGATCGAGCAACATACCCACATCATTGATAATTGGTAGACATGGGGTTGTATAGCAGCCCTGTGTTACTTCAAGACACATGCTTGCTTCAACATGCCACACTGCCTTCTTACAGAGCTGTGAAGAAGTTGAAATCACAAAAGCTATTAAAGATCAATGCAGATAAACTTCATATTATGTAGCCTTTTTGTGAGCATAACCTTCAATTATCTCCAATAACCTTAACTACATACAAAACTATCATACATCAATGATGGATACATAATTAATCTCATTTGAACCAATTCTTTAAATAATTTCAACTGTTGACATAATTTTGAAAACAAACATTTTTTTTCAATTGAGGCATAATTTGCATATAAGAAAGTGCAAAAGTCTAAGTGTTTGGATGGATGTGCTTTGACAATTGAATGTATCTATGTATTCACCACCCGAACAAAATAGACAACATTTCTATTACCCAGAAAAAGTCACTAATGGCTCTGTCCATTCAATTCCAACCCTCACCCAGAGGTAACCACTTTCTTAATTCCTGGGATCCTGGGACCTCAATTACTGAGTTTTGCTGTGCTTTAACTTCATGTAAATACCCATATTTGTGTCTATGACTTCTTGCTCAGCATAGTATTTTTGAGATTCATCCATATTGTTGCTTTTATCATTGGTTGTTCCTTTATTCACTGCCGAGTAAAATTCCATAAATGGTTTAACAGAGGCATCAGCTTTTTGTGAGGTAGTGAGGGAAGGAGGAGGGAATGATTGCATTTCATGTGATATGTAAATGGAAAGAAGCACCTAGCTACACAAAGAGAAAAGGAAGAGCATTCTAAGAACAGAGGAACATGTGCAAAGGCCCTGAGATGTTTTAGAAAGTGAAGAAGCACTAATATGATTATACTATATGGATTGAGAAAGATTGGCTTAAGAAGAAAATGGTAAAGGTAGAAATATCATATATATATCATGCTTTGTAATTCATTGTATTCAAAGCCATAATAAGGAGTTGGGTGTTCATCCTAATAAGATAAATCCATGAGGGCCTTAAGCACAGAAATGCCTTTATCTAGCTGACATTTTGAGAAGATCCATTTTGCTGTGGTGCAGGACTGAATAGGAAGAGAATAACAACCATAGTAAGAGAATGTGACCTATTCTGGCAAGAGGGCAGAGGTGACCTGGCCTAAGATGGGGGAGATGCAGAGGAAGAGAAGGCAAATTCAAAATAAATTTTTGGAGACAGAAGTTGCATTGCATTACTTGCTTATATATTAGACATAAAATGGGAGATAAATGATAGAATCATGTGGACTCTGCTTAACAATCAAGTAGATAAGAAGACACTAATGTGAAATAGATGAGGGCTGGGGAAGAGGAAAGATTTTAAATAAAATATCAAAGCTGCACGTATGGCAGTCAATGAATTGTGTGATATACTCAGGTGAACAAGCAGGTTTGGAATCAAGAGAAATCTGGGATGGAGAGACAGAGGAGTTATTCAACTAAAGATGGCATTTAAGTCCATACAAACGGATGCTATCAACTAGGAAGAGAGCGAAACCAGAAACCCTAGGATTGAAGGTATAGTCTCAAACAGTGGCATACATACCTCTGAGGAATTGAGAACAACGCATTGGGACACAAAGGAAAACTGTTAATGCTTCTACTTGTGTTTGCATTTATATTTATTGATTTCTACTTTTGCATATGTTTACATGTTTAGTCATATTCATATATGATTTACAAATAAATGTACATTTTGGGGAAGAAATGTGCTTACAAGTTCTGTTTCAATAAGAAAGCAGTCTTGAAATTTTGAAGACCACTGCCTTAGAGGTCAAGAGGCGGAGGAGGAGCTAGCAGAAACAGCTGAAAAGAAGCAGCCAGTGAGCTTCAACAGAAGTTACTGTTTTAAGAAGAAAGGGAGTATTCCGTTGTTTCCTCTATCTGTGCAGTTGTGGGTAATGTGAACTCATAGTTTGTCTTGTGTGGTCCTGTTCCAAATGCCATACTTGCTGGAAATAGATTGTGGAGCATTGATAAGACAGTCTATAAGGCTAAGCATGTATAAGGTTGCCAAAGAAGTCATTTGTTACTATCTTCCCATTCATTTTCTCAAGCCTAGTTCTTCTGTTAGCCTATGGTTAGGGTGTTTATTCTGAATGTGTCCCTGTGTCTTTAAAACTTCACATTTATATTTGACAGTATTCCATGAAATCATTAGGGTTCTTCTCAGGTTTCAAATATTACATAAATTATTTTGGAAAAAATGTACATTTCAGGCACATTTCCAGTCCTAAACAATATAAATTATAGCCAAGTATGGCATTTAGCCATTAATGCTGTCTTTCACTTCAGTAATGTAAAGAAATAATAGGCTTATGACAACTTGGATAATACTTTTAAGCTTCTACATTATTGTTTCAGATACAAAAAAATTTTTACTTCACAGTGGTTCTACCTTAAAGAAAGAAAACCAGGCTCCAGATGTAAGCCTGTAACTTAGTTCTGAGTTTCTGACTTTTGCAAGCCATTTCATCACCCAACAACATAAACCATAAATAGTTAAACAAATGTAAGGCATTTATGTTATATATTCAAATGGCTATACCATGACAAAAGAACCTATTACTGAATATTTAGTTTGCTTCAGGCTTCACAATCATTATAGATTCCATGTTTAATATATATGTGCTGATTGAGTTGTCCTCGTTGTTTCTTATAAAATATCTCTGATGTTCAATATATTGATCATGTCGAAAGAAAAAGGGTTTAGATGAGCTATACACATACTTACATATTCTCAGGATCATGATAACACAAGACAGGTGACTTTGAATTTTAATGAACAAGTTGGAACCCTCTCCCAACATCTGGTTTTAAATGCTATTACTTTTAGTATGTATTCCTTATCTTAATAAGTATGATAAGCTTAAATATTAGCTTATCTTAGGGCTCCTCTGTTTTGTATTTTTATTTTTGTGGGTACACAGGAGTATATATTTGTAGGGTACATGAGATGTTTTGATGCAGAAACGCAATGTGAAATAAGCACATCATGAATAATAGGGTATCAATCTTCTCAAACATTTAACCTCTATGTTACAAACAATCCAATCTCACTCCTTTAGTTATTTTTAAATGTACAATTAAGTTATTATTAACCATAATCATCCTGTTGTGCGATCAGATCAAATAGTATGTCTTATTTTCCCTGTAGAATTATTTGGAAATTTTCTGTTTATGTTTTCATGAGCTTTGAGATTTGGGGAAGAATTTCAGCATTTTTTACTTAAGATACAGTTGGTTCACTTAGCCTGGCAGTGAACTTCGTGGGGTCAATAGCATGCAAATATGTATTTAAATATTAAGCATTTTTATTTCCTTTAACATCAAAAATTTATTGGGCATTTAATCTTTTAACAGAAAATATCTCATGGTTTAATATGAAAAGTGGATGTTTTTCACATGTTATTTCTTTCAAATAATTTGCATTTATTTTTACTTATTTGAATTGGCAAATATAAGTTGTATATATCATGTATTATACAACATGTTGTATTGAAAAATGTATCTATTGTGGAATAGCTAAAATGAGCTAATTAACATATGTATTACCTCACATACTATTTTTTGAGGTGAGAACACTTAAAATCGACTCTTAGTAATTTTCAATAATACATTGTTATTAATTATAGTCACCATGTTGTACAAAATATCTCATGAACTTATTTCTCCTATCTAAATGAAATTTTGTATCCTTTGACCAACACAGCCCTTTTTGTATCCTTTGATTTTAAAAAAGGCATTGTTTAATTTTAACATTGTCAAGACTTTAACGATACCAGGTCCTGGGAGTGTGAGACTGTGTTTCCCATATAGTCTCTTCAACATGAAAGGGGTTGTATGCATTTGAAATATAGTAGTTGATGAACATCTTTTAGATTTTTCAGTACAATTAAAACTGGATAAAAATTCAGCACATATCAACTATATTCCAAAACTCAATAAAAGTGCCTAGGAGAAACATTTAGAAGGTTAAGAAAATTAAGAAAATGGATAAGGTAATTTTATTAAGAAAAATTATCCAAAACTTAGAAGTAAAACCAAAGATGATTGTGTGTGTTTCAACTTAATAGTAGCGTTATTTTCTAACAAACTCCTCACACCCTCAGAAGAGCTTAAATATTTTCAGAGTAAAGCAACTCTTACTGTTTACTATTAATTTGGGCCCACACATTACAACGCTATGAAGTTAAATGCAAATTTGAGAAAACTGATATGATGTAAATGACTTTTTACCCAGTAGAGGATATAGCCCCAAAGGCTATAGGGTATCAACCAGTTTAGTATCTTATTCACTAATCTTATTCCAGAATACTTTTTAAAAAATTCACTGATTATAGAAGCATTTGTTTCTTGTATTATCTTTTGAACCAGTTTTGTCTTCCTACTGGCTCTCCAATTACTGTGTTAAATAAAACCTACCATGTGTTCACTATGATTTACAGGAAAATTATGTTTCTTAATAAAATTTCACTTTGCTGATAGGTGGTGGGATTATGAATTTCCTTTGTACTTTTCTCTATTATTCAAAACGTCCCCAGTATACTCTGAAAAAAATTAAACATTTAATTGGAAAAAATACATGCTATATGAAAATCTATTTAGCTTCATGTTGCCTTATGTATGCGCGATCTTACATATCATACAAAAAAACCTAAGCCACTAAAGATAAAACAGTTTCACAATCAATACTGTTTTCCTTTTCTCTTCCATCAGCATCACAGTGATGTACGATAAGGAAATAAAGTAAACTTTAGAAATATGAAACGTGTATACGTATTGACATGTGCTTATTGTGAATGCGATGAGAAAGGCAAGTCAGGACAGTGAGAGTTAGGTTCATTACACTGCATTCTCACACTATAAATGAAAGAGTAGCAAGTATTGGCTAAAATTCAATAACTTCCCCAGCCAAGATACATACTATAATTTGAACATTGATTCCCTTTGAGAACCTTTCTCCTCAGGCACCATCAAGACAGATATCAATAATTAGTAGTTCAGCTAGGGGTTGGACCACAAATATCAACTTGAGCAAACTACAGGACACCCTCCACATTTGCTTCAGCACTGACAGTTTTCAATACTCCCTGGTGGTCAAACTCACTTGTTTTCACCTTTGAAATGAGTTAGTTTTCACTGAGTGCTGTCGGGTGCTGAGCCACTAGCAGAAGTGAGGATGTGCGGTCTGATGACTGACAGTTGCGTGCCACTAAATATTGCCAATTCCACACATTTTTCCCCTTGCAAACTTTTGGGAAGGGGAGGGGTGTGAGCAGCTGCATATAAGGAGTGCCTATACTTTCTTTCTTTCCTTTTTTTTTTTTTTTTTTTTGAGACAGTCTTACTCTGTCACCCAGGTTGGAGTCATGTGGTGCTATCGCAGCTCACTGCAACCTCTGCCTCCCAGGTTCAAGCAATCTTCCCTCCTCAACCTCCTGAGTAGCTGGGACTATAGGCGAGCACCACCACGCAAGGCTCTTTTTTTTTTTTTTTTTTTTTAATTTTTAAATTTTTAGTAGAGGTGGGGTTTCACCCTGTTGGCCAGGCTAGACTCAAACTACTGGCCTCAAGCAATACTCTCGCCTCAGCTTCCCAAAGTGCTGGAATTATAGGCTTGAACCACCATGGAGCACCTATAGTTTCTACCTCAAAAACATAGCCCCCTACACCTTCCCACAGATTCTATTGTTGCTTTTGATACTGAACTTATTTTTATTGTAAAAGCCTGGAGAAAATTTAAGGCTGTTTACACATCTGTTTTCTAAATCAGCACGCCGACTGTGAACTCTGCACTTTTGAATTGGGATGAGAGAACGGAAAGGAAAAAGGTTGGGAGAAGAGCGGAGCTGGGAAAGAAAGGTGATCTCTAGTCCTTTCTCCTCACCTCCCTGCTCCAGCTCACTTTTCCAATCAGTTTTCATAATAAGCATTATTTATTCTCCTACAAAAGCATCAAAGTTTACTAATTATAAAAAAGTCATGATACTGTATTAAATAGGGTAAGTTTGACTTTGTAAAACAACACTAACAAAATATGTAATTTGTAATTTTCAAAATACACATAGATGTAATTTGAAATTACATGTAATTTCATATTACACATGTGTGTAATACAACAATCACACATGTATCACATGTAACAATACATATATGTTACATATGTTGTGTGCATATGTACGTGCTATGTAACATGTCTCACATGTGTAACAGGTATCAATTATACATGAAACGTATCAATTACATACGTGAAAACACATATGTAATCACACACATATATAATTTGAAATTTTCTAATAGCCACATTTTTAAAAGCAAAATGAAGTAGGTCAATTATATATTGTATTTAATCAAATATAATAGAACCATCATTTTAACATGCAATAAAGGAGCGTTTACTTCCTTTTTGGTTCTAAGTATTCAAACCCTGGCATGTGTGTCATACTCAGTGCCCATCTCAATTAGTACTAGCCACATTTTAAGAGTTCAGCATCTTATGTGACTAGTGAGCACTGAATTGGACATTGCAGCTCTAAAGAGAGACCTCGCATTGTGATTTTTATTGTCAGGCAAATCTGAAAATTATTTCTCTGCTTGGATGAGGCACCAGGTCTCATTCCTTGCAAATACATCTCTCTCACTAACAAATCGTAGATTAGTTCAGTGTTGGTGTCATACTGTTATGAGCTCACAACACCTTTAGCATTCACACAAATAGGACACAGTTGTTCACCCCTTATCTGTAGGGTATACATTCCAAGACTCCCAGTGGATGTCTGAAACTGCAGATAGTACTGAGCCCTATATAAACTATATGTACTTAAGATACATTTTAATTTATAAATTTGGCACAGTTAAGGGATTAAAAATCATGAATAAAAATAGAACAATTATAACAATATATTATAATGAAAATCATGTGAATGTGATCTTTCTTTCTCTTAAAATATCTTATTGTACTGTACTCACCTATTTTCAGACAGCAGTTGAGCACGGGGAAAGCAACTGGGGAAAGCAAAACTGTGGATATTTTTTTCCACCATTGTGGAGATGTACATTAGTGACTACATCATTACCACCATCTGTGGTTTTCCTTTAAGGGTAGAACTATTTATATGCAAATTCAACCCCCCCCAACCAGGAGGCCATATTTAGATTACCTCCTGGAAAGTTACTTAACTCTTTGGAATTTGAATTTAAATAAAGAGTAGAATTCTTATTTCATTTTGGGTTTTGAGAACTATATCAAGAGCTTAATATCCTACGAATGAAATATTGATCATGCAAACACAGCCAAAGATTGTCTAGGGAAAATGCTGAAGGGAACTTTCCACATCCACTGTAGTTCTTCTTTCTTACCATTCCATGTATGGGCTGCCCACTTCTTATTCCCTGGCATCTGTCCTGTGCCCCTTTCTGATTGTAAGTACAGTCAACAATGATACGGGCAAAGTCATCCACTTACCTGTTTAAGAGTCCAGTGCAATGATACAATTAGACTTCCAAATTCTCTTAAGTCAAAAGGTACAAATCCCTGAAAACTGCTGAATGAGTATTGAAGTGTTGGTAGTTATAGCTTATGATAGAATTTTTATTTTCAAAAGATAAATTTAATTCAGGGATATCATTATACATATATCCTTTTATTTCCTTTTTGGGAACTCTATAAGAAGCCATACTTGTTTCACTGCTGGATCTCTATTTCCTGGAATAATACTTGTCACACAGTAGGTCAACAAATATTTGTTTAATTTACATATTGAGAGAATTGCTTGGCAAAACTCAACCCCCTCAAAGTTTATGCAGGCTAGCACTGTGCAGCAAGAGCTTAATATCTGATTTTGAGAGAGCTGAGAATGATATGCAAAACAGTATTAGATTCTTTTCTATATTTTTAGTTAGAGTAATGCTGACTCCTGTGTACTTTATGATCATAGTAAATCCATCTTAATCACATTCACTGCTTTATTTTCTTTCTTTTTTTTTTTTTTTTTTGAGACAGAGTCTCACTCTGCCGCCAGCCTGGAGTGCAGTGACACAAACTTGGCTCACTGCAACCTCTGTCTCTCCGTCTCTCAGGTTCAAACAATACTCCTGCCTCAGCCTCCCAAGTAGCTGGGACTCTAGGCATGCGTCACCATGCCTGGCTAAATTTCGTATTTTTAGTAGAGATGGGGTTTCACCATGTTGACCAGGATGGTCTTGATCTCTTGACCTCGTGATCTGCCTGCCTCGGCCTCCCAAAGTGCTGGGATTACAGGAATGAGCCACCGTGCCTGGCTCACTGCTTTATTTTCAAGCAGAAAACATATACAACACCTTCAGATGGATGCTAAAGTAGAAATAAACCATTTAAAAATGGTTGTCATGTGGAATGTCTGAGAAGAAAATAAGCATCACAGGATCACCAAATCTGTTAAATATCTGTCTCCAATCATGACTTGAAGTTGCACTCTTTCAAGTGTGCTAAACTGCAGTTTTCCTTTAAAGTTCTAACCATAATTATAATGTAAAAACCTAGGAAGTATACAGCAAACCATAAGTATCCCTAAACAAACTTAAATCTTGAAAAGTGCCAATCTCATCCCCACATGCCTTTGCTCAAACACATTCTGCAACTGTGGTTTATAGACTAAAACACAGACTTATCTGTGTACCGTGTAATGTCCTTTGCAAAGTGTTCCCAACCTACCTGTCTAGCCCATGCTATCACCCTCCATCTGGGGACCTGGGCTCCCAAAGCTTTTGCCACTTAATATTGGTTGCCATTCTCCAAGCTGGCTTTTCCAGACTGAGGTCACCATCTCTTCTGTTTCTATAAAACTTTTTAAATGCAGTTATTATGGAATTGTAAAACTATTATGCTATACCATAACTTTGAGGTTTATGTATCTATGTCTCCCTGCACTAGACTGGCTTCCTTGAGTGTTGGAAATATGATTGATTCCTTATTCCCTCACATGAAGGTAAGCATCTGCCTCCCTGACTGAGGTAGGCACTGCCCAAGTAGTATTGTTTTCCTCAACGTTGAAACTCCTGGTCTGCAGCACTGTCCTGAAACTTAAGAAAACTATGCTGAATGAACCAAAGAAGGCTGATATTCATGGAACAGTAATTTTAAGGAAAAGCAGTTTTGCCTGTAGGGAACCATGTCTTATGGTGGGGTTTTCTCTTGAGGGTATTCTGAAAGGGAGGCAATTACTAAATCCCTGGCTATGATCTTCAAAGGGCTTCTGCTCTGTGGAAACCAAGAGGCTTTCTTAGAGAACATCAGCCCTTGCTATACACAATCCAATGCTCATGCCCTCCATTTGAAAGCTGCTTGCTAAATTCTTCCATCACCTCAGTAACCTATGTCTGAGAGTGATATAGAATCCTCCAAATCTATATATCAAAAGGAGATTAACATAAGAGTAACAATGTAATTGAAGGCACTTCTTAATTTATAAAGCGCCTTGTTATGACTACTGTTATTATCATCAACAACCCTAACATCATCTCTAATAACAACTCCTTTTAACATCCTTCTTTTAATACACTATGGGTCAAATTATACTTATATTAATGAATACATTACATCTCAACTTTATTGATGACAACATAAGTTTAATTAGAATTCTACTCATAACTAAATAACATTTTATGAACAAAAGAAGTTTCATCTTCATCACTTAATATTTTTAAGGTCTCTTAGGAAGACCTTGTCCTGTAGTCAGTGGTATTATTCCTTTTATTCGTTTCCTCAATACTTATTAGGCAGAGCAATGACTTAATGTTTTTGGCTTAACATTTCTAACTTCTAGCTGATGAACAGTAAAAAAATACGGTGTTTAATCCCAGCGTCTTCATATATTAGCTTTATGATTTGGGATAAAGCATTTAAACTTTCCAAAATTTTTGTATAAGAGTTCTAAGGATACCTTTTCTACCTATCTTGCTGGGAGTATTTGAAAATCACATGAAGTCATATTCATGGTAATTTTTAAAACAGCATGCAAAAGCAAGGCACTAACCAACTTTAAAAATTATTGCAATTAAATAAATCTTGTATTACATCTTTCTATGCATATTTTTGTAAAGTTGATTTTGTACTGTTTTCCAAAAGTATTAATTTTCTGGACTGGCTTCTTAATTTTCTAAAACTTATGCTTCCTTACACTCACCGTATTACAACCTTGTGACACTCAACCAGAAATAACCCAACACACACATACATATACAACTGTATTAGTCCCTTCTTGCATTGCTATAAAGAAATACCTGAAACTGGGTACTTTACAAAGAAAAGGGGTTTTCTTTTGACTTATGGTTCTGCAGGCTGTACAGGAAGCATGCCACTGGCATCTACTTCTGGTGATGTAAGTGACATGGGCCTCAGGAAGTTTACAACCATGGTGGAAGGCAAAGGGGAGCAGGAAAGAGGTGGGGGGTTGAAATCTCATACTCTTTTAAACAACCAGATCTAGCATGAACTAACTTGTCACCAAAGGGATAATGTTAAGCCATTCATGAAGGATCCACCCACATGATCCAATGGCACCTACCAGGCACCGCCTCCAACATTGGAAATCACATTTCAATACGAGATTCAGAGGTGACAAACATCCAAACCATCTCTCTCTCTCTCTTTCTCTCTCTCTCTCTCACACACACATACACACACACACACACGACCGCTCACAATTAAAACAAAAAATTTACGAAACATCTATTTGTGATGAATGCTGATATTTTATATTTTGTTTCATTAAAAAACAAAGGCCGGTGTTGATCCACAAATTGAGTTTATGATTCACAGTTTGGAAAACGAACACTAGCATGCTAGATTTAAAAAACGAAATAAACCAAAACAAAACCAACAATAAAATAAAAAAGGTCCTTAGCATTATTTTTTGCCACTTCTTTACATGCATCCACACGCTTACCAAGAGCTCCTCTGATCTTGTCATTATCACACCACAAGTTTTTCTGACACCATCACTTTTCAACATTTTCTCATTTTCATGGGTTTACAATTCTCTCACTTATTTTCATGTTGCCCTCTCTGTGAAGCTTTCCCAATTCTTCTAGCTAGTTACTCTTTGGGTTGCCTCTGCTCTGACTCACTCAATGGTGTACTGACCTTTATTATATCTATTAGATGCTATTTTTTATGGCTTAAATGTCCATTTGCTAATTATACCACTTAAATGTTTCAATTGTTTAAATGTCCATCAATTTCAGCAAACCTTGGATTCTTTGTGAACAGATTAGGATTATATCAATTTCAACATCCTGAGCACCTAGCACAGAGTCTGACACAGAGCAGCTCCAAAAGTAAAAGTTTGCTGAATAAATGTGTTGATTTTAAAGGTTAGGTGAAATGTAGAGAAGTGTCAAAGTACACAAGATATTCAGGTTTTCTAAGATAAAGGTAATCTTCCTGGTGTGATTCCATCCTGCACGGCTGTTCTCTTGAGCAGTGGTCGTTTATCTCTATCTGCCTTCTCTTCCACCTAAGTGTGTGCCGCACCCAATGGACGATTTGATGGACATGAGCCCCCTGAGGCCCCAGAACTATCTTTTTGGTTGTGAACTAAAGGCCAACAAAGATGATCACTTTTAGGTGGATAATGATGAAAATGAGCAACAGTTATCTTTAAGAATGGTCAGTTTAGAGGCTGGTGCAAAGGATGAATTGCACATTGTTGAAACAGAGGCAATAAATTACAAAGGCAGTCCAATTAAAGTAACATTGGCAACTTTGAAAATGTCTGTACAGCCAACCGTTTCCCTTGGGGGCTTTGAAATAACACCATCAGTGGTCTTACGGTTGAACTGTGGTTCAGGGCCAGTGCATATTAGTGGACAGCATTTAGTAGCTGGGGAGGAGGATACAGAGTCAGAAGATGAAGAGGAGGAGGATGTGAAACTCGTAAGTATATCTGGAAAGCAATCTGCCCCTGGAGGTGGTAGCAAGGTTCCACAGAAAAAAGTAAAACTTGCTGTTGATGAAGATGATGATGATGATGATGATGATTTTGATGATGAGGAAACTGAAGAAAAAGCACTAGTGAAGAAATCTGTAGAAGATACTCCAGCCAAAAATGCACAAAAGTCAAATCAGAATGGAAAAGACTCAAAACTATCAACAATAAGATCTAAAGGACAAGAATCCTTCAAAACAGGAGAAAACTCCTAAAACACCCAAAGGACCTAGTTCTGTAGAAGACATTAAAGCAAAAATGCAAGCAACTATAGAAAAAGGTGGTTCTCTTCCTAAAGTGGAAGCCAGTTCATCAATTATGTGAAGAATTGCTTCCAGATGACTGACCAGGAGGCTATTCAAGATCTCTGGTAGTGGAGGAAGTCTCTTTAAGAAAATAGTTCATTATAGCAGCATAATTTATAATCCTTTGGGTATATCCCCAGTAATGGGATGGCTGGGTCATATGGTACATCTAGTTCTAGATCCTTGAGGAATCGCCATACTGTTTTCCACAATGGTTGAACTAGTTTTCAATCCCACCAACAGTGTAAAAGTGTTCCTATTTCTCCACATCCTCTCCAGCACCTGTTGTTTCCTGACTTTTGAATGATCGCCATTCTAACTGGTGTGAGATGGTATCTCATTGTGGTTTTGATTTGCATTTCTCTGATGGCCAGTGATGATGAGCATTTTTTCATCTATTCACAATAGCAAAGACTTGGAATCAACCCAAATGTCCATCAGTGACAGATTGGATTAAGAAAATGTGGCACATATACACCATGGAATACTATGCAGCCATAAAAAAGGATGAATTTGCGTCCTTTGTAGGGACATGGATGCAGCTGGAAACCATCATTCTTAGCAAACTATCACAAGAACAGAAAACCAAACACCGCATGTTCTCACTCATAGGTGGGAACTGAACAATGAGATCACTTGGACTCAGGAAGGGGAACATCACACACCAGGGCCTATCATGGGGAGGGGGGAGGGGGGAGGGATTGCATTGGGAGTTATACCTGATGTAAATGACGAGTTGATGGGTGCAGCACAGCAACATGGCACAAGTATACATATGTAACAAACCTGCACGTTATGCACATGTACCCTACAACTTAAAGTATAATAATAATAAATAAATTAAAAAAAAAAAAAAGAAAATAGTTCAAACAATTTGTTAAAAATTTTCCAACTGATTTCGTTTCTATAACAGTTGATATCTGGCTGTCTTTTTTATAATGCAGAGTGAGAACTTTCCCTGCCATGTTTGATAAATGCTGTCCAGATTCCATTGCCAAGAATGTGTTGTCCAAAATGCCTGTTTAGTTTTTAAAGATAGAACTTCACCCTTTGGTTGGTTTTAAGTACGTATGGAATGTTATGCTAGGACATGGTAGTAGTAGCAGTGGTCAGACATGGAATTGGTGGGTAGACAAAAATATACATGTAAAATAAAAGTATTTTAATAAAGTAAAAAAAAAAAAAGATAAAAAAGATAAAAGTAATCATATAAGAAGATTCATCTCTTGGGTGCAACAGCTAGGGTAGCCTACCAAGCCCTGTGTGGTAGTGGTCAGCATTACTGCTATGGTTTGAATGTTTTTCCCTCCAAAACTAATGTTGAAATATAATTGTCATTGTGACAGTACTAAGGGGTGGGACCTTTAGGAGCTGATTAGGATTGAGGGCTCCACCTTCACAACTGGGTGTCGCTCCCTTATAAAAGTGGGAGTTCAGCCCACTTTTGATCTTTCTTGCCCTCTAATCGTCCATCATGTGATGACATATCAAGTAGGCCCTTGCCAGAGGCTGACACCTTAATGTTAGACCTCCTAGTCTCCAGAACTGTGAGCCAATACATGTTTGTTCATTATAAATTATTACCTAGTCTTAGGTACTTTGTTACAGCAGCGCAAAATGTATTAAGAGAGTTACCTACTTATCTTCTTTTCTGAACATCATTACAATTTTATTTCAAAATTTCTACTCTTAATTATATCCCAAGGAGACTATAAAAGATTTCAATAGTTCAGCCACTTTTCAATGAAATTATCTTGAGTGGTCACGTACTGGTTAAATTGCCCTGACCATTCTTTGAAGGATAGCACTGGTTATGAGATTAAATTTGAAAGTTCCTATGAACTACCAGTTGAATGAATTTACTTAATATAACATATATCTTAATCATATATTCATAAACCTCCATTAAACCAGGCTGCACAGTTTATTTTTTAGCAACTGCATTGTTTTAAAGTTACAGTTATTTCAGCAATCCATTATTAGCATTTAAAAGTACATGCATTGTCCTTCTGTAAATACATACAATAGCCATACATTATAAAAAAAATAGAAATTCAAGGATAAAATGTATGAAAATGTGTTATTTAAAATTAGCAGTAAAATTGGATTTTCAAATAAATCCATGTTAACTAGGATTTACAATACAATATAAGCCTGTACTATTAGTTGTAAAGCCAGGATTTTGAGAACTATGCTGCCACATTAAATTTATTCATTTTCACAGCCTGCAGACATTTTAATGTCTGAGTAGCAATAAGAACAAATTACCAAAAAAAACTTTTAATATGGTATAATAAATTAAGACTGAATGGTAATGCAAACGTGGGTACAACAGGACAAAATTATGAATCTCATATAATGATCCAACAACACTTAGAGTGTGGAAACAACATTGGTATTCTAGGATATATGACCACAGTTGATCCTAATTGTTTTTCTCTTGTCAAATAGAAATTGCACATCAATCTCAAAGTATTACAAACTGTTCATTACATGCAAATGGTTATGTTCTGCAGACTCTCCAAGGGGATTCAACCTTCTTTACAAAAGGAGCCAGGCTAGAAGCAGAGTTTCTCTAATGACAGTATGTATCCATTAGAGTTCCTCGTTTATAAGCAACAGAGACTGCCTCTAATTCCCAAAGTCAGGTTTTCCCAAGTGAGACTAGGTATCCCAGAGGTGTAATGGAGGACTGTCAATTAGGGGGCAGGAAAAATAATAGGTGCAAGAACAACCCACCATTTGTCCTAGGCCAGATCCAGTACTTTCTGGAGTGTTTACTTACTGTACTTTGCTTTAGATGTTGTGCCTTAAGATGTTGAATTCATGAGACTGTGAGCTCATAAAGAGAAAAGAGGCTCTTAGTCAGCTCTGTATTCCTAGCAGCAAGCAGTATGTGCTTTGCACACAGTAGGAACACAATATATGTTTGTTACATGGGTTCTGGTATTTAACATATACTCCAATGGGTAAGAGAATGGCACCATCATATTGTTAAAGTACCAGACAGTGTGAAAATTTTAAGTGCTGTGTACACAGGAAAGGTGAAGGAAGCTCAATGTAAGAGAGAATGTTTTGGCTATGAAAAGCAAGAAGGACAAACTTGGGGATCATTTGTCTCAGGTACTATAATAAAAGTATGATTTTTAAATTTATGTATTTATTCATTCTACTGAACATTACATTTTCAATATATCAATTTTTCTATGTCCTGAGGTATATTAGTGATCAAGAAAGACCAAGTACCAAAACATTTTCATTCTAATGGAAAAGATAGGTAATAAACATGAAAACACATACTACAGTTTCAGCAAGTGAGTGTTACGAAGAAGGTTAAGCAGATCTCCCAGAAAGAGTTCAATTTTGTGTGTGTGCATGTGTGTGTATGTGTGTGTTTTCTTTAAGATGGGGGAGTTACAAAAGGCATATCTGTGAATATAAAATCAGAGCAAAAATATATATAAAGGGAAGTGTACAAAAATTCTGAAAGGGAGTAGATTGGGACATGGTGAGGAACTGGAGATAGGGTAGAGCCCTCTGGTAGAGAGAAAAGCAAATTTAAAGGTAGAAACAAGCATTCGAGGGAATAGTAAGAAGGTATGTGAGAAGAAAACACCAAGATCAATATAGCTGGAACATCCTCCTTGCAAAGTATTATTTCATAAAAATTACTTCTATTAACTTTAATCTTATATTTCATTAAATGACAATTTCTGCTTCTCATTGCTTCCATAATGATGTGAGCAGTTTTTTTTTTTTTTTTTTTCAATTTGGAATTTGCAATCAGCCTTCTTCTCGTTTTTCTGTAGGCTCTTACTCTCTTGATAATTTCATGCTCTAACAATGGGAATCTCTTAGGGATGACATGTTTATCATGCATTTTAAGCAGTTCTTTACTACTGTGGTTATTACAGTAAGTTATGTTTTTTGTTCTCGCTTCTATCCAATAATGTTTAAAAATCTGTCATCTTCTTAAACATGCCATGCTGGACAACAGAACTCTAATAACAAGCCATTGAAATTATCCAATTATTTTAATATACTTATTTCTGAAAGATACACTTGATGGGCAAGGATTTAAAGCCCCTCTCTGAATTTCTGCCTGGTACCACACTCCCAGTAAATCTGTTATTTACTACTTCGGAAAAGATGTATAGGAGCCAAAAAGTTGCAGAAGAGTTTCTAAGCAGCAATAAAAGGGTAACAGTATTTACACAAGAATGAAGTGCCCAACTGTTTAACTGTATTAAGAGACTTAACTCTCATGTCACTACCAGCTAATAACTTTGAAAAGCTCATTTAAAAATGTATTCCCACACTTATACATTGCTGTAACCTTAAAGTAAGTGACTAGAGACAAATTCTCTTAGCAGTAAATTTTCCTGCTGATTCCCTTATGCTCGTGTACGTCTTCTAGTTACAGAAACCGGGATAGCTTTGTGACCACAAAACAAAATCTTATGAAATTTTATTACTGCTGAGGAAATATAAAGGACAAGCAATGGTATGAATTATTCTTAACATTAGGGTCCCAGTGAAGGGCAACAGATGGTAGAAATATTTACTCAAGTGATTTTTCCATCAAAGTTTCTATCAGCATTTGAATCTCAGCAGTGCGACTGTTAAGAAGCCGTCAAACTCAGCAGCCAGCTGGTGAAATCAACACTGTAAAAACTGACTATACAGAAAATATACTTGTATCTGATTTTTTTTACATCACATGCCTTTTTCTAGATATCCTTTAATTCAATCTGTATTAATATAAATTCACTTATCTGCTATAGAGTTCTTTGAGGCAGTAGATTGTCAAGCAGGTGTACCCTAATAAAAATACGAAAACTAATTCTCTGTAGCAGATACTGTCAGTGACCTATGCACATCTATTCAGCACTCATCATTTTTGTACAAGTCAATGACCTTTCAACGCAGTACCTGTTATATAAGGGCTTTCCGGGCTGCGAGTGCTAAAAGCAAGGCGAGAAGAATGAGAAAATCTGGGTATTTCCATTAAGAGGAGGACAGTCTTTTCTTGGAATCACTTGTCTCAAACTTTTGAGCAGGAGTCGCTCCAACTCCATTGTGCTCTGTGAATCTAAACTCTTCAGAATTGGGTCCTTTAAAACGTGCTTTAGAATTTTCTTCAATCACTAATAACCATGGTAAGGCAGAGCTGAAGAGCAGCTAAACTTGTCTTTGACATTTCTGTACTTTTTTTTTTTTTTTTTGCCTTCTCTCCTCAACTCCAAAGCACCAGTGTGCTCTTTCTTTCTCCTTTTTGTTCCTCATCTGAGAGATTACAGCAGGGTCCCCATGCTATAACTACATGCTTTATAGGTAATTTTCCATTCCCTCTGAACATTTCACACTTGAGAAAAGGGAGTGTATTTTTCTTAAAGAAAAAAATACTTTAGAAGTTTTTCAACATTTGATGGTGGGACCATGTGTACATTAAAATATGACATATGTAATCCATATTTACTTCTGTATTCTCAATGACAATGAATACATTTTTTTACTGCTATATCACACAGTAAACAGTTTCTTATTACATTTCTTTACAGCAACATATATAAATATATTGCACATTTACCATATAACAATACGTTATGGAGCAGTAAAACACAACAACATTGCAAAAGATATCAGAAAACCAATGAGCTTAACCTTAACAAGACAGTATTGTTTTTCCTAAAAACAGCAGTTTATTCATGTCAAAATAACACGCTGGTGTTGCGCTCCCCATGTTTACTTAACATTTGATGATTTAAAGCCTAAAAAACTTCATCTAAACAATACCACTACTGTTAATGTCTTAAAGTCGATTTCAGAGGGAATACCTTAAGATTTTAGGGTCTCATGCTTGTATGTCTGTGACAACGTTCTTTAGGAAATACTGGTCATTTTTAATATGGTTCATTCAGCAGCATCATTTCACAAAACAGATGCCATTTCCATTAATAAAAATATTCAGCTGGTTTAAATACTCAATCTAATGGTAATTGTTATTGTTTCTACTGGCAACTACAAACATTTTCCATCTCATTCTATTATATATAGTCCATGTTTTAAAACTTGTTTTTTCCTAGTCTACAAGAACATGCTAGATTTAAATGTTAGGGCATTTTATAATTTCTACTTTCCTATTTTCACTGAAGGTACTTGAAAGCACACAAATTCACCCTGTCACTATATGAGCTAACATTATTTGTGTCACTTTCCTTCATGGTGTTCAGCTTTTCCTTTGAAAACTCCCATTAACATTTCTTCTTGTTAGTTAGGAAATGAGTAGGCAGAAGTGTCAGCTATCTGAAACAGATGCATTTGGCTGAATTGGAATTTTCCTCAATTCCTAATCCAAGAGCTATGCTTTGAGAAGAAATTCTACTACATAAAAATAAGGTTTTATGAAATTCCCAGGTTGGTTTTTCTGCATTGTGGATGTTTAGAGATAATAATTCAGTAAATAAGTTTTAGTTTGTATTGAAATGAACTAATCACTTATAGAGAGTGATTAGTAACAATAGGGGCTTACATTTAATGAGCAATTATTTTGTGAAAAATGCTATTCCAAGTGGTTTTGTACACATCTCATTTATATTTCCATTTTAGAGAAAAGATTTCAGAGACATGAAAAGAATTAAGATATTTTCACAAGATTCTACAATTATTAAGCTAAAGAACGTGGGATTTGAATCCAATCTTTCTGAGTCCAGCATTTAACCTCTTAACCCCTCTGCTAAACTTCTATTAGAGCCTAATGTGGATTATCACTATTTTGGTCAATGATAAAACTTTGTATATGCACTCAATTACTGCTTGTTTAGTGAATGCATTAAGAGATACTGATATCATTCAATGAATTTATTAATAAACCAATTTGAGTGGCATATAACATGATTGATATTTTTCTCAGAAAAAACAATGTGGTATTTTTAGAGAGGTTCTCCATAGTGGCATGGTATATTGCTTTGGAATATCTTCAAAAAGCACTAATTCATATATTTTGACAGAGGAAAGAAAAAAGAGTTGCATGGAACCAGATCATCTTTCTGCTGCTATTGGCAGTCAGTACATTTTGAATGACAACACTAAGCCTCAGTTAAAGCACTAAATTCTCTTTTTTAAAGTGAAAAAGAAAAGATGCAATTTGATCAAAATATATAGGGACAAGTTTACAACATACCCCTATGTTGTATTTCATGTCTAAAAATTATTTCTTTACTGAAAATTGTACATATGAGGCTTCAAATTCCAACGTATTTCTGAGTGTGTTTGTTTAATATATGGGCTGCTTGGTTCACTTTTTTCACAGTAACCATTACTGGCTCATGCCAAACAATTGTCTGCTAACAGCCACTGTCTACATCCTGTTTTCTAAAATAATTTCATAGTAAATATTTAAACTCATTCTCCTATTCGTTATTAGTCAATCAACAATGGTCAAGATAGCTGAAATTACCAAAGCTTTGATTTGCCTTATCGATGAAGGTATCTTACAGGGTTTATTTTACCCATTTTAAGATAATTACTCAGAATGGAAAGATAACCTAAGGTATATTATGTATGTGTATATGTATTCATGTGTGTGCACACTCATGTGTGTGCATGTGTGTGTGCACATGTTCATATGCATGATTTTGGACATAAAATAACCAGGAAAGAAATACCTTAACTGTTTGGGGGATTTGTGATGTCATTCACAGCTCTTTTCTGAAAGAATTTTTCCTTGGACATCTAGAATGATTTTTCTTATTTCATCTACAGATTGAGAAAAAAATAGACTAAATAAAATAGTCTTTTTAAGATTATCCAATTGGCCGGGCATGGTGGCTCACGTCTGTAATCCCAGCACTTTGGGAGGTTGAGATGGGCAGATCACCTGAGGTCGGAGATCTAGACCAGCCTGACCAACATGGTGAAACCCCGTCTCTACTAAAAATACAAAAATTAGCCAGGCGTGGTGGCGGGCACCTGTAATCCTAGCTACTCGGGAGGCCAAGGCGGGAGAATCGCTTGAAGCCTGGAGGCAGAAGTTGCAGTGAGCTGAGGTCCTGCCACTGCACTCCAGCCTGGGCGACAAGAGCAAATCTCCATCTCAAAAAAAAAAAAAAATTATCCAATTGAGGGAAAAAGTTCTGACAAAATGTTCACAAATTGCAACTAAGCCACACTGTCAAGAAATGAGGACCATTAGACAGTCTGTGGAAACTTAAAGTTATGATATATTCACAAAATTGTATAACGTTAATGTATTAAAAGATCAAATTACATCAAAATAGTTTGTTTTGGACTTGTTTCCAAGTTGGAGTAAAAAAGGCTGTACTTAACCTCCTGGCTGAAACACTTAAAAAAAGAAAAAAGACAAAACATATGCTACAATGGTTTTCAACATACTGAACATCAGACATTGAAGGACAGTGGTCCCTGCCAGGAGGCTTTTGTTAAAAGATGAAGCTGAGAGTTTCAGCAGCCCAAGGTTGACTAGTGATCACAGGGCAAAATACCAGAGAGGTCATACACATGCAGAGGACATTTTAGACATTTGCAGAAAGCTTTATTTTATTCTTCAGCTGAGTCTTGATCAGTTCATATATGTGAGAAAATCACTCAAAGCTAAGGAAAGAACTACACAAGAGAATTAAAGGGAACAATCACCAGAGCTCACATGTGGCTAAGAATACCACCTGTTCCCACAAGCTCCAGTGAAAAATTTTATCATTCACAGGGCATCAAAGAGAGTACTCAGAAGGGTTTTGCCTCAGTAGTGGGGAAAAAGTAGCCCTAAACTTACACTGTTCTGGTCATAACTAACAAAGCATAAAAGGAAGATTATCAAAAGATCAATTGTTTCCAAGTAAATTAACTGGGTTCCAGAACAAGGGTTAAGAATATTTATTTCAATATATTTGAATTTATTTGAAGTATCAAGCACTCAATAAGTTAAAATTCACAATGTCTGGCATATAATCAAAAATTACCAGTCATCCAAAGAAGCAGTAAAATAACACCCTTAATGAGGAGAAAAATACATCCATTTAAATTAACCCAGAATAGACACAGATGATAAAATTAGTAGAGAAGAATATTCTAACAGTTATTATATCTGTATTCCATATAATCAAGAAAGTAAAGACTGAACATGTTGAGTAGACACATGGAAGAAATAAAAAAGACCCAAATTATACTTCTAAGAGATGAAAATATCTGATGTTAAAAATATATACTACATGGGATTAGCCATAGATTAGACTTTGAAAAAGATGAGTCTATTTGACAATAGAGATTATATAAAATGAATTACAGAGAAACAAGACTAAAAAGAAAATGAACATAACATCAGTGAGTAGTGGGGGCAGTTTTCAGGAGCCTAATAAATGTACAATTGGAGTCCCATTTTTTTAAAAAAAAAATGGCTGAAAGCTTTCTAAATTTGATGAAATGTTAAATACACAGATTCAAGAGCTTAACTGACTTCAAGAACAAGGAACATGAAGAAAACTGGGGACTACATCAAGTTACGACAAAACAAATTGCTTGATCGTAAAAGTACTCCCTAATAAACCTTCTACATACAAATCTCCATTTTACAATGGCTTTCCAAGAAACCCAACCTGAAATATGTACCAAAATCCATACGGAATAACTATCCTCCAAAGAGTAGAATGGAGGTACTTCTTTTATACATTTCTATGTTGCTTGATTTTTTTCACAATAAGTACTAATTTTATAATAAAATATAAATTAAAATATATAACTACCATGGGTTGGATATCATTGAAAATGGCAAGTAGTTTCTATATCTCTCCCAAAACATTTTATATAACTCTAATATATTTCTGCCTCTCAGGCAGAGACCCCATTATGCTGCATTAGCCCAAAATTCACTTCAGTGCTATTTTTAAATGTATCTTCTATATTAAAGCAGATTGAGAATCCATACATTTCCTCTCTATACAAATGCCAATGCTGGTGTGCATACAAGTTTGATTGATATATATATGATTACACAAGATTTTTTAAATATTCATTTTCTGTGTTTAAATAGCTTATCATATACATAGGCATTTAAATGCTTAACTCCTTAATATCAAAAGGCATATTCACTATAGAAACATATTTGAGAATGAAGACTGTAAAGTCAAATGTGATATTGCTTTTGTGAATCCAGCATTTTGAAATATCTAAACTATTTAATAAACTACTGAGTGTTTTTTGCCCTCATCTGTCTTAATCAGTATTTTCTGGCATTAAAAATTGGCTACAATTCAAATCCACTTGATTGACTACTGCAACATGAACAATTTGAGCTAAAAAAAGATGCAAACATAATTAAGCCTTTGTGTAATAAACACAATGTTTCTTATGCCTAAACTATATATTTTAGGAACCAAATTATATCCTTGACAATCTAATCTATCTTTACCTGCATATTCAAAGGACACAACAAGTTGAAATTAAACTATACACTGGTTATCATCCATTTGTTGCTTCTCTATTAACATAAACCATAAAAAAGTCAATAAGTACCACCAATTAACTCTGCATTGTTTTGGCCTCTGGACTATTTCAAAAGGCATTTTGTCAATAGAATATATAGAAATATGGCAGTATCACTACAAATTGTCTTTAGGGAAACAGAACTGTAATTTTATCATGATGGATATTTCTAGCAACTTCATTATAGCTAAGTATGCCACAAGTTCTCCTTCTGGAACGGTTCCAACATACGGCAAAAATACACACTGCCCCAAAGCCACAAAACACCTTGCTGTTACGATGCTCCCTTTTGTCACAGATTCAATTCTATTTTGCAGTTTATCAGATAAACCAGTCCTGTCCAGGCAAACGCTCTCATCCTGACACAAAAAGTCCACAGCACAGTTCTCTAATATTACCATTATAATTTTCTTTCTAGTATGTATAATGATGACAACAAAAGTCAAAAGTGGTCATTTCCATCATCCTTCACAACCTGAACTTAAAGAAATTAAACAGTCCAGATGTGATGAAGATAAACACAATTTAGAAAAAAAAAAAAAACAACCAAATCAAAAACTTACCTTAAGATACCATTTGTATTTAGCATGTTCCCAATTCTCAGGAATTTGCGTCTTTCTGAGGAACTGTTCAGCTTCTGTTAGCCACTGATTAAATATCTTTATATCATAATGAAAACGCCGCCATTTCTCAACAGATCTGTCAAATCGCCTGCAGGTAAAAAATACGGATCAAGAAAAATAAATGGATGATATAAAACAGATTGTAGAGATATAGCATATATTTTTTGGTTATACTGACAAAGATATTCTGATAGTTTCTGGCATTTGTAGAGTTTAGTTTCAATTAACAAATAAAAATTAATAGATACACCTAACATGTACCCACAAAATTTTTTAAACATGCTCAATAAAAAAGATGATTTTAAACTGAAGGTTGCAATTTTTCTGTTTAAAGTGAATATATTTCTTGATTAAAAGAAAGGTAAAGAAACTATTTTGGATGATTAGCATTTCCTTTCCTAAGAATATATATTTTTTTAAATTCTAGAAATTTACAAATATCTTAACATTGTAATAAATTATTTGGAAGCAATATATTCAATTTCAAAATATGTTTGGATACAAATTAAATTACTTCATAAATTCTATCACTTTCAATATTATTCTTGATCTAAAACTATCTATTCATCAATTGAAAGGAGTAATAAGTTCTAGTGTTCTACTGCATAGTAAGATGAACAAAGTTAACAATATTGTACTGTATATTTCAAAATAGTGAAAGAGAATTTTAAATGTTCTCACCACAGAGAAATTATAAATGTTCGAGTTTATGGATATGTTAAGTAACCTGATTTGAGCATGACGCAATGAAACATTACACTGAAACATCACACTCACCCCATAAATAGTTATTACAAATAAAACTTAAAAATATAACTAAAATACCATTATCACACCAATAAATCAATAATTCATCACTATCATTAAAGATTCTGTCAATATTTAAAATAAGATGACAGATGTAATTCATATTGTAGGCTCAGATGTAAGCATTTCACTAACTGATAAACTAAACTATGTGATGCCTTCTTGAATCCTACTTATTTTATTGTATCCACTAAAATTTTGGATTGGAATACTGCAGGAACTTAGTACAAGTCAAATGTGTTAACATCGCACATGGAAAGAATATTAGGAAGCAAGCATTGGTCACTTTCCAGTCATAAAAGAGACTAAGGCAGAAATAATATGAACCAGGGCTTTATGTTTACCTAAGACAGTTGCACATAAGAATCAACCGGGGCATTTAAAAAAACAGCAACAACAATAACCAAACAGTGACCCTGGGGCTCCACTCCAGATCAACTTAATCAGTATTTCTGGAGGTTGGATGCTGACATTGTTATTTTTCAAAGCATCCAGGTGATTTCAATGCACAGTCAAGGTGAAAAACACTGCTATAAAGTAAGATTTGAAATCTTATTGGACTTACAGTCTACCAGATCTCCTGGGGCCTGTTCAAGCAAGCATTTGTGAGCACTAAACCAAAAGCCATCCTAAAGATTACTGGCTATAGTGCTGCCTCAGAGTACAGGAATCTGTCAAGCTTTTCTGAACTCTATTCTTAAGAAGCAATGGATCATACTTTTGAATATCATGATATCTTTACAGTCCTCTACCTTCATTCAGGAATTTAAAGTAACACTAGAATTTTAAAATTGCTACATCTGCCTACTGATGTACTGGGCAGAGAAATGAATTAACATTTATGAAACAATTACTAATAGCCAGGCACCGGGCTCTGTGCTTTTACAGTGTCAGGCATATCATTTCATTGACACCTACAATAACCCTGCAGCATAGCAATTATTATTCCCATTTTCCATTGGAGAAAACAGAGGCCAAGTAATTCGCCGAAAGGTGAAAATGGTATTAAATAGTAGTAGAGAGAGGCTTCTAACCCAAATATCTCTTGTTTCAATGGCACCTTTCTACCACTGCACATGCTCTCCTGTGAAATATTTTATTTTTCCAAGATGAAGTTTCACCTCATCAGTTAAACAATTCAAAGTGATAGTTCTAGAGTCTTTTTCCCCTTATTAACTACCTAAAATTTAAGAATGTATCTACATGTACATTGCATTCTTTCAGACATTGTATTTAATGAATAATTATATGCTTAACCTTTAAAATCATGTAAAACAGACAGCATTTTGGTAGCATAAAAAAGGCAACCGAAGGTAGCCAAAGAGCTATTCTCTAACTACAGTTAGTGAAAAGTAAGAATGTTGCCTTTGATAATTAACGGTATTCTAGAGTTATTCAGATACATTATATCCTTCCACAACAAAATGATCCTAGGAATGTTTTTGCATGTTTAGTAATGATTTAGCATTCACGTATTTTCAGTGGTATATAACATACAATAAATGACCTATCAATATATCTTAAGAGTTTATTCCCTTTAAAAACGAACTGCACATGTATTTGCATCACGGGAGTCAAAGAGTTGCTTTTGAATGGGAATCTAAAAAAACTATGCAACATAGGTAGCATTGTTCCACACTGGTGAGACTATATATATTTTAATTTTATTATATACTTTTTTTTTTTTTTTTTTTTTTTTTTTTTTTTTTTTTTTGAGATGGAGTCTCGCACTGTCACCCAGGCTGGAGTGCAGTGGTGCGATCTTGGCTCATTGCAAGCTCTGCCTCCTGGGTTCACACCATTCTGCTACCTCAGCCTCCTGAGTAGCTGGGACTACAGGTGCCCACCACCATGCCCAGTTAATTTTCTTTATTTTTAGTAGAGACGGGGTTTCACCGTGTTAGCCAGGTTGGTCTCTATCTCCTGACCTCATGATTTTTCTATATTTTTCAATTTGTCTACAGTGTGCTTTTCATATTTTGAGTCAGAAAAATAGAATAAAAATTTTTTTAAATGGCAGTCTCATATGCTAATGATTGCTAACTCCAACCCTCCTCCTGCTACCACAGTCTGAGAAACAGTCAGCAGCTAACCAGAGCACAGAGAAGCACCAGTTGGTCATGACTTACCACTCCACCTTTGTAGCAACCATCAGTCTCCACTCTTGGTTTGCTGTTTTTCCTACCCAATCACTTGAACTATACTTTTGTCAACACTTTTAGCTACTAGGAGGTGACTGTTTCTCCAACATACTGCTATAAATGCCCATTCTTCATTTCAGGATCCTGTATACCTTAAAGATTTTCAATTTCAAACCTGTTGCACAGACTTGTTTCTCAATCACTCATCATACTGATAGTTGCCATCCTCTACCAAATTCAACAAATCCCCCTCTCACCCTGAATTCTCTTCCTTTCTACAAGTTATCTTTCCTTTACATTCTCCCAGAGAAGAAAACTATAAGGGTTCATATACTTGATCATGGTACCCATAGCTCTGTAAGACAGAGCTGGAGGTAGGAAGAGAAGGGGAACAGGCCTTCCATTTACATCATTGTTGCAGGCCCACAAGAGGGAGGCAGGATGGACTTTCTGCCCGACCCCTGCTTCTGCCTTAGGACTTGTGAATTTGCGTATCAATAGCATATTTCTGAAATACCCTTCTTCCCTTTTTCTCTTGTCTCCTCGTATAATCCAAACTTTTGCATCCTCAAGGACCTAATAAAAATGACTTACGGTGTTACTTTATAAATATATAAATATGAAGTATTTATTACAGCATGCAACTGCTAAACCTTTGAAAACTGTAAAGTTGATTTAATTTTATTATTGAAATTACTGTTGAAATAAGTAACTATTCAAACAAAATATTAAAGAATAAAATCATGGGCTTTACATGTGATGACATTTAATGTGAGTAATAATACTTTAAACTCCATTTCAAGCCTCACATAAAATTTTAAAATACACTTTTCAGTATTTAATATGTGCTGAATTTAATATGTTCTTGAATTTACTACGTAAAATTACATTTTTTATCATGACTACTTATAAACTTAAACTCTTTTCCACCAAGGAAACTTCCAAATGAAAAAAAAAATATTTTTTTCTGGTTTTACAATGTTAGATTTATAAATTTAATATCTAATTAGTCACTGTCCTCCCTAAATTTTTCTTGCTCCATTAATTGGACTGCCCACGAATGAAGAAAATGGTAACAACTAGAAACAAGTAGAGACATCAAAAATAGCATTCAGGGAAACAAATATAATTTTTGCCTTCTGTAATATTTCTAGGAAAAAAGTTTTTTTTCTTGGCAGTAAGAAGAAATATAGATGGAACTTAATAAAGGGCAAAAAATGTCAGTATAAACATATGGATAATAAATCAAGTGATTTTAGAATTTTGCAAATATTAAAATTCTCATTCACTATGCAACTGGTATTTAAAATTACACTGCTGCTTCATTTATGTGCAGCATAACTTATTTCCTGCTGTTCTAAATCAAGTTAGTCAGATTATTCTCAAGCATAAATTACATTTAGGGAGTAATTCAGTACTCTGGGACATACTTTAACACTTTCGGGCCATTAAGGTGGTAGTCAATTCCATGAAATAGATTTAAATAAATAACACCCTAGTAGCCTTCTGACATATCCATTGTTGCTTTATACTTAGGTCTGCAAACTCAGCTTGGGCTGCTGATTACTTCATCCCACATATTTCATCTTTGATTAGGTGAGGAGGACGGACCTTGGCTAGTGTCTCGTGGTCCAAACTGTATGTGCCAATAAATAAAGGTTAGTTATCTGCCCCGAATCATAGTACCTTGCTACTTCTCCCCACCCCTAAACTTCCTAAGTAATACAATTATTTAATAAAAGATAAATATACTACCAATTATGAAGTACTTACCTCCTAACGTTAATTGTGGGAGCTTAATAAATGAGTATATATAAATTTCTTTTTTTACATCTTTTATTTTATTAATGTTTTTAAAACAATCAATAGACTTTGGAATACACGTGATTTTTGGTTACATGAATTAATTGTATAGAAGTAAAATCAGATATTTTAGTGCACGTGTCACCCAAGTAGTGTACATTACACCCAATAGGTAACTTTTTATCCCTCACTCCCTTCCCACTCTGCCCTTCTGAGTCTTCAAAGTCCATTCTACTACTCTGTCTGCCTTTGTGTACCCACAGCGTAGCTCCCACTTATAAGTGAGAACATACAGTATTTGGTTTTCCATTCCTGAATTACTTCACTCAGAATAATGGCATCCAACTCCATCAAAGTTGCTGCAAAAGACATTATTTCATTATTTTCTATGGCTGAGTAGTATTGCATGGTATATGGCTGAGTAGTATTTCACGGTATATGAAAATATATGCCACATTTTCTTTATCTACTCATTGGTCAACTGGCACTTAGGTTGGTTCCATATCTTTGCAATTGTGAATTGTGTTGCTATAAACATATGCGTGCAAGTGTCTTTTTGATATAATGACTTCTCTTCCTCTGGGTAAATACCCGGTAGTGAGATTTCTGGATCAAATGTTAGATCTACTTTTAGTTCTTTAAGAAATCTTCATACTGTTTCCCATATAGGTTGTAGTAATTTACAGTCACCAGCAGTGTACAAGTGTTCCGTTTTCACCACGTTCACAACAATATCTATTGTTCAAAACCTCTGGGATACAGCAAAAGCAGTGCTAAGAGGACATTTTCTAGCACTAAATGACTACATCAAAAAGCCTGAAAAATCACAGTCTGACTACCTAACATCACACCTCAAGGAACTGGAGAATCAACAACAAAGCAAACACAAAGCTCCAGAAGAAAAGAAATAACGAATATCAGAGCAGAACTAAATGAAATTGAGACAAAAAATACAAAAGATCAATGAAACAAAATGTCGACTCTTTGAAAAGATAAAATTGATAGACCACTAGTTAACCAAGAAAAAAAGAGAAGAGATTCAAGTAAGCTCAGTTACAAATGAGAATACAAATTTCTTAGAACAGTGTCTGGCAGTGTTCAACAAGTATGAGTAGTAGTAGTTGTTGTCATTATTAGTCTACCTTTATTTGGCTTAAGACTTTAAATGCAAATAAAATAAGCAACATAGAACCTGAGCCATGCTAGTGTCTCTCTGGTGCTGAATAGACCCATAAATTAGAAATTCCTTCTTAAGAAATTACCTTCTTCAATTTCAGGACTTAAAGTATTTAAATAGGCAATGTCATTAGACTGCGGATGAACTCTGAATCACTATTTCAGCATGGAATCCATGGTTGGCCATGCCTATCTCTGAGTATATTACATATATTTACTTTTTAAATGCTTTTTGTTGTGAAGCATAATATAGGGAACAATTCATATAAACCCATGGTAACTATCACCCAGACCAAGAACTAAAACTTCCAGCAGCCAAATGGAACACTCCATATCATAGTTTTGAGATTAATCTACATCTTTGCTTATTAGTTGTTGATTAATTTTTCACTGTATGATTATCTTAGTCTGTTTGTGCTGTTATAACAAAATGCCTGAGACTGGATAATTTACAAATAATAGAAATGTATTCACTCACATTTCTGGAGCCTGGGAAGTCCAAGATAAAGGCGCTGGTATTTGGTGTCTGGTGAGGGCCTTCCTGCTGTATCTTCACATGGCAGAAGGTAGACGGGCAAGAGAGCAAGCGAACTGAATGCCACATGAAGCCTTGTTTATAAGGGTCTTAGTTTTATTAACAAAGAAGGAGCCCTCATGGCCTAATCATCACTTAAATGCCCTACCTCTTAGTACTAGCACATTATCGACACCTGAATTTTGAAAGAGACACATTCAAACCATAGCAAATTTTACTATTAATGAATACTGAAGTAGTTTTTGGTTTGGGGCTATTACTTTGCTGCTATGACATTCCCAAACATGTCTCCTGGAATATGAACACATGCATTTCTGTGGAGTGTATATATATAAGTGAAATTGATGGGCTATAGGTTATGTAGATCTTTGAATTTACTAAATAGTGCCAAATGGATTTCACTCCAAGAAGCAGTAGTGTAAGTTTATACTTCTATTTACAATTCACAGATCAAGTAACACTGTGTGAAATTTCTAATTGCTGTATATTCTCACCACCACAGGGAATTGTCAGACTTATAAATTTCAATGATTCTAGTTGGTAAGCAGTGATATTTCATTTTAGTTTTAATTTGCATGGCCTGGACCATTAATGGGACTTAGAAATTCTTTATATATTTATTGGCCATTTGGATTTATTTTGTAAAGATGACAAAAATCTTAACATTACTATGATGCATAAAACGCATTAGTTATTTACTATAAAGTGATCACTTTAAAATGCCATCCCGGTAGCAAACTATCACAAGAACAGAAAACCAAACACTGCATGTTCTCACTCAGAGGTGGGAACTGAACAATGAGATCACTTGGACTCGGGAAGGGGAACATCATACACCGGGGCCTATCATGGGGAGGGGGGAGGGGGGAGGGATTGCATTGGGAGTTATACCTGATGTAAATGATGAGTTGAAGGGTGCTGACGAGTTGATGGGTGCAGCACAGCAACATGGCACAAGTATACATATGTAACAAACCTGCACATTATGCACATGTACCCTAGAACTTAAAGTATAATAATAAAAAATAATTTAAAAAAAAAAAAAAAGGAATATTGCCAGCAGGCCAGAAGCCCTTTTCGTGCTATGGTTTACTTTTCAAGAACTTTTTCCATTTTTCTATTGGATTATCTGTACTTTTCTGAAAGATTTGTAGGAATTCTTCATAATTAGGAATAGACACACTTCATCCATTATGTGTGTATTCCAAATAATTTCTCCCACTCTGTGGGTTTCATTTTTACTCTCTCAGTGCTGTCTTCTGATGTATACATGTTATTAATATTCAATGTAGTCCAGTTTATTATTTTTATTCACGATTAGTGCTTCATCATTTGTGTAAGCAATTCTTTTCTTATCCAATATTAATTAACATACTCTCCTCTATTTTATTGCAAAAGCTTTATCGATTTGTTTTTTGCTCATGTTGGTTTTAAATCTTCTGGGATTTTATTTTTGTATATGGTTTGAAACAGAATGTATACTTTTTTCTAAGCAGAAGACTCAATTTTAATTTTCTTAGGTAAAACATGTATGCTGTACAAGATAATGCATGAACAGCAGAAAAATAAGTGTGCAGTGAAAAGCATCTGTCCCAATTTTGAGCCGCTCACTCTGGTAGTTCTGCTCTCACTGTTAATAAAAATTTTATAATTTAAAATATTTATAGAACAAGGCAAAGAAATAAACAAACACAGTGGTATAAAATGATAGCCTTCTCATTCAGTTTTACTGCTTTCAATATATTCAATGCTGATATTTTTACAGCTCTGGATTGACATTTTACTTTGTAACACTCTATTTTATTGATCCCTAATCCTCCCCAGGTTGTGAGCCTTGTTCTCAGGCTTTGAATATGTTTGGAGTCATATTTGATTTTAAGTTTCTCACAGTGTTTATAATACTTGAGTTTAAGAACTCATTCTCATGCCTTTATCCCCTCTTTTCACTGTTGAAATTCTACACATTTTTCCCCTTATTTCTCATAACTTCACTTATTGCATTCTGAATAAACAGCAAAGACAAATTTTCTTTTACCTGTATCACCAACAAAAACACCTAATATGACCTCTTTCCAATTATAGGGGACTCTTCTACTGTGCTTAATGGAGACTAGAATATGTTCACCTCAAAAGGAATTCTAACTTTTATAGGTAAACTTGTTAAATGTCTTGTATGGACATTGCCGTATGAAACCTCATTTGCTTTCAAAGGTTCAACAAACATCTACAGCAGGGATTGGCAAACTCTATCTATAAAGATCTTGAGAATAAATATTTTAGGTTTTGTGGGCCATATGGTTTTCATTACAACTACTCAACTCTGCCTTGCAGTACAAAAAAAGGTATACATGCAGCATAAGCAAATGGATATGGCTGGGATTCGATACAACTTTACAAAAACAAGTGGTGGGTGGAACTGGCCCATAGGCAGGAGATTATTGACTCTTAATCTAGGCTGATTATGACACAGCTCCAAATTTCAGCCCTTATCTGAGCTCTATAGCCAACTGTTTCTTGGACTATCCTCATCAGAACATTTGATGTGAACCTCAAAAATGTTATGTCAACAATTCCTTATTTTCCCATGCAAGTCTTTGATATGATTTGGATCTGTGTCCCCACCCAAATCTCATATTAAATTGTAATCCCCAGTGTTGGAGGTGGGGCCTGGTGGGAGGTGATTGGATCATCAGGGTGGTTTCTCATGGTTTAATACCATTCTCTTGGTACCGTCCTCATGAAAATGAGCTCATGAGTTCTCCAAAATCTGCATGTTTAAAAGTGTGTAGTCACCCACCCCCACCACCAACTCTCTCTCTGCTTTTGCCATGTGAAATGCCTACACCTGCTCTGCCTTCCACCATGAGTAAAAGCTCCCTGAGGCCTCCCCAGAAACAGATGTTGCTATGCTTCCTGTAGAGCCTGCAGAACCATGAGCCAATTAAACCTCTTTACTTTATAAACACCCAGTCTCAGGTATTTCTTTATAGCAATGCAAGAATGGCCTAATCCAGTCCTTAGTTTTAATTTTAGTCAATGATTTCCCAGCTAGAAATCTTGAGGCCATCCTTTACTTCTCAATTTCTTTCTTATCATGCTTGTCTCTATATTTTATCAATTCTAAACCAGAAATGACTATCTAATCTAGCCTGTTCTCTCTAGCCCCACTGTCATGGATTTTCTTGAACACTCCTAATAACTTTTCCTCAGCATATTCCAACTCATCTCTCCCTATTTTCAGTTTCTCAGCACTCTTTAACAGATAACCTCACTTCCTACTTTGGTCCCTATACAAACATTCACATAGCCCACCATGTATACTATACTGAAAACATAGAATATCTGAAAATTTTCATAACAATCAAAATTCCTTTTTTACTGTGGGCCTTTTTCTGTCTCCTAGAATGCCACCCTATCTAAAATGTCACTATTCTGTGAGGCTTGTCTCTCTTGTAATTAGTTACTCCATAAGACAAGCTTCCACAGCTTTGTGAAAACCTCTATTAACATACTACTTCATGTTCTAATTATGTATTTACAAGGCTGTTTGTTCCAGTACACTATGTACCTCTTAGAATAAGGAAGATGTTTTATGCACCTTTGAATTTCTGGTACTAAGCACTGTTCCTGGTACATGACAAATGTTTAATACATTTTAATAACTGAATGAATGAATAAAAAAGTCCATGAGTAATTTCACAAACCCCTTATATCTTCCATTGAAGAGCCATAAATATTTGGATACGTTATTTTACTTCTGAGTCTCAGTTATCTCACACGTAAACCAAGAGTAACATTGCCTGCCTCTTCAGCTTTTTGAGGAGCATGAAAGTACACTCCAAGTTATAAATAGCAATAAAATTTAGTATTATCGATATTAACACAGTTAGTAATCTCTAAATTTTTAACAGATATAGAATTTAGAAAAAGAAATCAATCTACATCAGAAATCGTTTTCCAAATATATCAGCAATCGCATAATTGTTTTCATTAATAAAAGACACAAAACGATGATTCTTCAAGATAAATAATTTAGTAAGCTCGACACCATCCTAAAAAGAATAATACATTTTGCACAAATTTACTGAGAGCTAATTTAAATATGAGAACACAAATTTAGGGACTGTGACTCTTTTAAGGTGAGTGTTTTAAACCAAAACAATATTGATAAAATTAACCTTACATTAAAGAAGTCAATAGCATTATTTAAAAACAGATGATTGGATAAAGAACATGTGGAGATGTTCTTTATATGTGTGTGAATGAATGTATTCCATTGTGTAGCATTCTATTGTGTGTCTATCCTAGCTTCTAAGTCTTAGCTTTTATACACACACACATACACACACACACACACACACACACACACACACAGAGAGAGAGAGAGAGAGAGAGACAAATTGCATATGGAACAAACAATTTCATATACCCTATTGAATACTACAAAGCCATAGTAAAGAATGAAATCAAGTCTTTTGCAGCAACGTGGATGGAACTGGTGGTCATTTTAAGTGGAATAACTCAAAAACAGTCAAATACTGCATGTTCTCACTTACAAGTGGGAGCTAAATAATGTGTATACACAGAGTGTGGAATAACAGACACTGGAGACTCAGAAGGGTCAGAGGGTGGGACGGGGGCGAAGGATAGGAAATTGCTTAATGGAGACACAGTACATCATTTGCATCATGGGTACACAAAAAGACCAGACTTCACCATTCTGCAATATATCCATGTAAAAAAAACTGTGCTTGTATAACTTAAATTTATATTAAAAAATTAGTTAAATGCCGATTGCATTATTTGTAAGGACTCACAAACAATTCAGGTTATCACTAAGACTATTAAAATAAATCTTAAAATTCTTTTTATTATTATTATATTTTAAGTTCTAGGAATCTTAAAATTCTTTAGATTTCTAAAGTGTTGTTTAAACTTTGCTGGTCTCTTAATGGGCTTAAATCTCTACATAGGCAGATCTGTGGAGGAGGAGGCTATAACAGAAAAGCCTCACCAATAAACTGAAATCGCTTTAGATAAATGAGGACTTTTTGATCTGAAAGTGCACACAATCATACATATACTTTAATATGTATATAAGTATACACACATATCAGAAACTTGACCTAAGAGGTTTTTGGGGGGCTAAGGGGACCTTAATTAAGCACTATATTTTGGCTTAGGGGGAAACACCATAAATATCCTTGAGATAAATTGATAAGTACTCAAATAGTTAGAGATTCATTTCTTTACCTACGCTTGGTATCTGATTATTTAAATCATTAGTTATGAAAAGGAAAGCAAAGTGTCTCTGATATTACTATTGTCTAGAACTCCACAAATTTTCTTTGCCTTCTCTTTTACAAATATCTTTGCCAAAATATAATGTTCCAGTAGACAACTGACAATGTAAAGGTTGTGATATTTGAAAATTCCATCATGATGGAAAAATATTCAGGGTGTACTATTCCTGCACTGATTCTGAAAAAGTATGTAGGATTATGCTAATATTAACCTAAAATTATGCGATTTCAATGTCTTGATTTGGCACAATTAGCACCCTGTAAAAATACCCAAAGTAGCAGAAATAGTTTGCTATTAGTGTTCTGTAATGCTACTTTTAATATCAAGACCTTTTGGAGAAATCAACTATAGAAACTGACTCAGCAGGCTAAGAGTTTAAGCTAACACACTCTCTGAGGATTTGATATATTCAAGGGTCTCCTTTATAAAATGTGAGCATTCAACTGAGTCTTAATTTACATATCTTCTACTATATAGTCCACATGAAGAGGATATGGTGTTAGACATCCTAGCTTCTAAGTCTTAGCTTTCATTTGTTGGCTAGAGGGGATATTTGAAATAATGGTGCCTTTCTCTTCATTCAAACACAAAACATATGTAATAGATGTAGGAACTTTTAGCCATAAATAGGAGCAAAAGCAACCACAAATATATGCTATGCGCTCTAATTAAAACTTCAGATTAAGTACATGATTAAATACACTCTACAGCACCTTGGGGGTGGGTACTATTATTTTATTCACTTTGCAAATGAGAAAACTGAGACTTTGGGAGGCTAACTTGTATGTTTCTAATCAGGAATGCAAGACCATAACATAGTCGAATAAGGATAGCTTATAGTGTATATGTTTTTTGTTTCTTGTTTCTTTAAGTGTCATTAGAATCAGTAAACATTATATTAGCTTGTGAAAGAGAAAAAAATCCTACTTCTCCTATAATATACTATCCTCTTGGAAATAAATCATGTTGTTATTGAACAGCTACACTCGTATGTTTCTGATTATCATGAAACTTACATTTCAAATGAATGGATTAATAAATAACCTAACTTCCTATCTAAGCAGCATTTTCTCAACATATTTCTAGACAATTATCGTTATATATCACGACAAGTACCTCATACTCTCAAATCAAAATGGAATTTCTCCTGATTTTTCATAAACATCGTTGAGGGTTCTTCATCTTTTGGTTTATTTTTGTTTATATCATTCCTTTTCTTAAAGTATTGTTTCTTATATTGTCCTAGATTTTTCTATACCTTCCTCCATGAAGACCTTTCTGATACTACCAATTAGAAGTAATCCCTCCCCTCTTTAATATACAATAACACTCTTTTTATTAGGGTGATTATTTTTCTTGATTCTTTTTTGTAACCACCTTATTGAAGTATGATTGACATACAAAAAACTGTACATATTTTATATACATATATATCAAAGAGTTTGGGGATCAGTACACACCCACAAAACCATCGTCACCGTCAAGGCTGTAAACATATCTGTCATCTCTCAAAATTTCCTCTTGTCCCCTTTATTATTATTGTTATTGGTGGTAAGAACACAACGTAAGATTTCTTAGGAAATTTTAAGCATCCAATACAGCATTATTCGCTCTAGGCACTATGCTGTATAATAGATCTCTAGAATTTTATCATCCATAACTGAAACTGTGTGCTCTTTAACACTCCTTTTGTCCTACTTTAAAGAATTTATTCTACTCTAATTTACATTAGTGTCATTATGTCTAAACTACACTAAATGCTCCCTAAGGATAGAAACTACATTGAATCACCATTTTTACCTCCTATAACAGGTGCCAAAGAATAACGTTGCACTTAATTTTTGCAGATTCAAATTTATCCATAAGTAATTTTAATACAAATAATTGGTATCCACTTCAAATTAGTGTACCTTCTAAAAAAATATTCTTTAGAACTTCCAAATTATCTTCTTTTAGTTTGAAGTTTTTTTGAAATTAAGAACAAGTAGTAAAACAATCAGGTTGTACAGCATATAAAATTTGAAGACAAACAAACATGAGTTTGAAATTCTGTTTTATTGCCTAACAGTGCTCTGTAAACTTTAGCAAGTGAGTTAATTTCCTGATTTCAGAATTCTCATTGGTGAAATAGGCATAATATATATTTCACAGGATTGTTATAAGAATTAAGAATAATATAGTGAAGTTTTCTGAGCCTATAGTAAGTGCTCAGTCAATGCTGACAATAACAATAATCATAATATCCAAATATATATCTAGTATGTAATTTTCATTTAGAAAATACTAAATTATCAAATATGTATATATGAATATTTTCAATATCTACGAATGAGGAAAATATGTATAACTGATTTTGTACATTTCCTCATTGGCACATGAAAGTTGTATATCTTCAGCTAAATTTAGTCTTCTTGTCCTTTAAGGCTCAAACATTTTACTACATGTAAATGATTTTACTGCTATTGCAATTGGGCATACCAAAACGATTACAGTAAATGGAATCATATGTCTTTGTTTCTTTCTCAATGAGGGAGGGACGGTACACTTAACACAACTACAAATAATTTAACTTACTTTTTTCTGCTAAAGGAAAATGAGATGAAAAAGCCATTTTATTTTAAAATGAAGGGCAAACAGATTTTGATTTCAAGGCAAGTAAGGCATTTTCATGTTATCTTCCCAAAAGTATGGTGAAAATACAAATTCCAAATGTGCAGAGTATGAATAAAAAATGGAAAGGTATGACATTTTTCTTCTTAGGCTGCCAAAATGTTATTTCCTCCATACGCTGCTGCAGCAAATCAAAATACACCACTTGAGATCAGTTTACGAAAATGTCCGTTTTACATGGGACAGACTCATTTTCTTTGGCCATAAAAAATTAAGATCTCTGTGTATCTTTGAATTTATATGGCATGAGAACACAATTACAAATGTATAAATAAAACTGAAACAATTAACTTTTTACTTAGCTTTATTCTAAATGGGAAATTCTATTTTCTCTCTTATACAGATTCATTGGCACCATTACCTTCCACAAGACTGTTTTTCCTATGAAAGTAGTTATAATTAACAAAAGCCTATACACACACAAAAGTTTTCATTTACCATATTAATGAATATATCAAGCTATTATTTTTCTTAATGTTTACTAAGTTTTACTTTACTGAAACCAATCTCAAAGTTTGCAGCATTAAAAAAATAGTGACATTTATAATTCTCAATTAATTATAAAATAATTTTCCAAAGAAAGAAAAAAAATCCAATTTTACTTTTATAAGCTGGAATTTACTATATATACACACAAATATAGTTTGATTTGTGTGTATTTGGAACACACAAATACAGTATTATTGAAAAAGGAGGAATTTACATGTTCCAAGTGGCATTAACAGAAAATTAGTTCTGAAATTATGCCAGATTAGTATTTCAATTAGAAATAGCAAGGAAAAACATCTAGGCTATAAGAGGTCATAAGGCCGGGCGCGGTGGCTCAAGCCTGTAATCCCAGCACTTTGGGAGGCCGAGACGGGTGGATCACGAGGTCAGGAGATCAAGACCATCCTGGCGAACACGGTGAAACCCCGTCTCTACTAAAAAATACAAAAAACTAGCCGGGCGAGATGGCGGGCGCCTGTAGTCCCAGCTACTCGGGAGGCTGAGGCAGGAGAATGGCGTGAACCCGGGAGGTGGAGCTTGCAGTGAGCTGAGATCTGGCCACTGCACTCCAGCCTGGGCGGCAGAGCGAGACTCCGTCTCAAAAAAAAAAAAAAAAAAAAAAAAAAAGAGGTCATAAGTAGTAAAGAAAGTAAGAACTATTTTCAGGAGACATGACCTATTCTGCTGGGAGTTGCACCCATAAGGCAGAGGGGAAGGGTCCAAAATATTTTCTTATAAAATTAGAGAAACAGTAATTAATTTCAAGGCAGATTTCAGTTTATGTATTTTTGATACATTTGTTAAATGAATTAAACATGCCAGGGGCCCTTTATTAGGAGTATGGCTGTAATGCTAATTTTAGTTTGAATCTACTGCCACCATAAACATTAAGAGGATTTCCCCCCGTCCTGCCCACTCCCTAGCCTGTATGTAACTGTGGGAGCAGCCCAGTTCCAGCATGACACCATGTAAGAAAGACAACTTCACTGCAAATTTACTGAACTGAAATCTGACCCAAGTCTAGCAGCTCTGAGTCAAAGAAAATTTCATCACATCTGACTTACTACCTTATGAGTAAATATCATCATAAAAATCAGGCCCCTTTTGCTATTTTATATTCTATCTTATTAAAACACAAGTGCATGAGGGAAATGTTCTTGGCATAAAACTACTATATTCATTAAATTTTTTCTTTCTCACACCTGAAGGCACATGTCTAAACCTGTAGGGGTTACTTTATTATTTAATTAGAGCAGATTCTTTTCTATCATTTTAGGTGTTTCATCTAAAGTTTGATGAACATCAGTATATGCTGTGCTCTCAGGCAAGTAAATATAGCTGTTGTAGAAAGAGAAATAAGCAGAAGTAACATTTTTAAAAATAAAGTATAACATGAACATGGAAAGAAAAAGAACCTTTAAGAAATAAAATATCAACAACGCTCACTAGAAATGCTTCCTAAATGTGTATGAAGCATGTGTGTTTGTACATTTTATTTCACCATTAATTCATTTCCTCATTCTTTTGATAAACATTTACTGAGTGCTTAGTCCTGAGGCTAGCATTGTGTTGAATTTGGAAGGTATAAAGCTGAAAAAGATACTATCTCTACCAACGGGAAATTGACAGTTTAGTTGCGCAGTATTTTAAGGAGGGTATGTACTGAAGTTGTAGCACACGCTGTACTTGCTCCATGCACTTCCCCTTGCCTTTCCATTTCAAAATACACTTGTTCGACTTCCAAATGCCAGCATTTGGATTTCGTTACCTACGGAATCTGGTTGCAGAGGTCTGATGCTGATGTTGCCGGAGTGGGGAGCATATTTTTCAACCAGTGGCATGGAGGGAATGGCCCGAGGGCTAGTTGGGCAAGATGTACTAGATCAATATTATGAAGGCTCATGAATATCCTTAGTTTTTGAGTTTATTTATGCAAAAGTAGTTTATTGCAAAAGAGTACCAAACAAAATAAACAGGCGCAGATCTTTCAAAATACAATAAATTTAAAAACTTCTTGGAGGGAGAGAATATATAGAGCATTCCCAATGCACTTCCTGGTACGATTTCTTTTTCTTTTTTTTTTGAGACGGAGTTTCGCTCTTGTTGGCCAGGCTAGAGTGCAATGGTGCGATCTTGTCTCACTGCAACCTATGCCTCCAGGGTCGAAGGGCTTATCTTGTCTCAGCCTCCTGAGTAGCTGGGATTACAGGCATGCGCCACCATACCTGGCTAATTTTGTATTTTTAGTAGAGACAGGATTTCTCCACATTGCTCAGTTTGGTGTCGAACTCCCGACCTCAGGTGATCTGCCCACCTTGGCCTTCCAAAGTGCTTGGATTACAGGCCTGAGTCACCACACCCAGTCCCGGTACAATTTCTTAGGCTTTATTTTGTGCCAGAATTGTATATATATGTAAGCTATACTTCACCGTGTTTTTCATTAACCCTACAATTGCGATTTTGGCAGCTTCATGCTTCTCACGGGCCATGGTATGGGTCACAGTAAAACTGGCTGGTCCACCAAACAGACAGCAGGGACAGCAGTGGTGAATAGTACCACGACCACAAGAGACCAGAAAGAATTAGTTGTCTATAGCTACTCTCGTCTGTGAGATTATATTGCATTTTGGCCTTGAAATGAAGGTTTTAGCTATGTTGGGTCAGGAAAAGACAGCTGGGTTATTATTTATTGCCTATCAGTTTTAACCATGTGCAAATGAATGTTATGCAAGATGAGAGCATAGGGGAAGCTAGAAGTCTAATCAGTTCTTGAAGAAGGAAAGTGAAATTGTGACATTTGACATTTAGAAATATAATTTTGTAAGCTATAAAGAAGGGGGTGGTGAGAAGTTAGAATAGTGGTTTGCAACCTTGCCGTACATTGGAGTCATCCAAGGATCTTAAAAAAAAATACATCAGAGATTCTGATTCAACTGATTTGGGACACGGCCACGGCATCAGAATTTTCACCCAATATTTTAACATAAAAAATTTCAAATGTGCGATAACATTTTTAAAAATTACAAGTGATATCTATATACCTAGATTCCACCATGAACATTTTACTATACTCATTTTGATCACATATCTTTCCCTTCCTCTATCCATCCATCAATCATATTTTTGATGCATATCCAAGTAAATTGCTGACATCAATTTCATTCACCTTAAATACCTCAGTATGGATATAGTTGAATAAAATTCACAAGGATTCTTTATTATTATGTTATTATTCACTGTATTTGGTGTCCTCTTTATTTTATGGCCAATTCAAGTAATAACTCTGCAAGGTGGTTATTACTTAGAAGAAAAAAAAAAGATTCAGAGACATTAAGTCATTTTTTAATGTTCACATGGAAAGTAAAAGGTAGAGTTGGATTCAAATCCAACTTTCACTTATCCCACAAAATAGTGGTCCCCGACCCTTTTTATACCAGGAACTCGTTTTGTGGAAGACAATTTTTCCATGGACCGGGTTGGGGGATGGTTTCCATATGATTCAAGTACATTACAGTTATTGTACACATGATTTATATTATATTATAATATATAATGAAATAATTATACAACTCGCCATAATGTAGATTCATGAGAGCCTTGAGCTTGCTTTCCTGCAACGAGATGGTCCCATATGGGGGTGATGGGAGACAGTGACGGATCATCCAGCATTAGATTCTCATAAGGAGCACGCAACCTAGATCCCTTGCATGAGTAGTTCACAATAGGGTTTGTGCTCCTATGAGAATGTAATGTGGCTGCTGATCTGACAGGAGGTGGAGCTCAGGCAGAAATGGAGTGATGAGGAGCAGCTGTAAATACAGATGAAGCTTCGTTCCCTAGCCCGCTGCTGCTCACCTAATGCTTTGCGATTCAGGTCCTTAACAGGCAATGGATTGGTACGGGTCTGTGGCCCGGGGGTTGAGGTCCCCTGCCATAAAATACCATATTTTTTTTTCATTTTTCCACATGTCTCTAATGCCATGAGGGTGGAAGTGGAAAGGAGTCGAATTAGATATTTAATCTGAAGTCTATCCATTACAAATTTAGAATGTGAGAGGCCAAAAGGGGGGGGTATCTTATTTTTTTCAACTTTTTCTAACATGACAACTTTTGAAAAATAAGTATCACGTACAAAAGGTAAATAAAACACTCCAAATTGTTTTCATTTGGAGTGTCTATTCATCTTATAATGCCTTAACATGGATTTTTAGCTTAATGAAATCGTCCTTCGATTTGTCATTAACAGACTATCATTTTTAGTGTTTTTTAATTATAAAGATACTTTCATTGTATTAAAAAATAAGAATTTCCAAGTTACAAAATGACAGAGAAAAAAAGTCAGTCATATGATTCCACCCTCACATAACAGCTATCGGGATGAAGAATCATTTTTCTCTTTATCATTTATTAGTTCTCTAACCTACATTTATTATTATTATTATTATTATACTTTAAGTTCTAGGGTACATGTGCATAACGTGCAGGTTTGTTACATACGTATACTTGTGCCATGTTGCTGTGCTGCACCCATCAACTCGTCAGCACCCATCAACTCGTCATTTACATCAGGTATAACTCCCAATGCAATCCCTCCCCCCTCCCCCCTCCCCATGATAGGCCCCGGTGTGTGATGTTCCCCTTCCTGAGTCCAAGTGATCTCATTGTTCAGTTCCCACCTATGAGTGAGAACATGCAGTGTTTGGTTTTCTGTTCTTGTGATAGTTTGCTAAGAATGATGGTTTCCAGCTGCATCCATGTCCCTACAAAGGACACAAACTCATCCTTTTTTATGGCTGCATAGTATTCCATGGTGTATATGTGCCACATTTTCTTAATCCAGTCTGTCACTGATGGACATTTGGGTTGATTCCAAGTCTTTGCTATTGTGAATAGTGCCACAATAAACATATGTGTGCATGTGTCTTTATAGCAGCATGATTTATAATCCTTTGGGTATACCCCCAGTAATGGGATGGCTGGGTCATATGGTACATCTAGTTCTAGATCCTTGAGGAATCGCCATACTGTTTTCCATAATGGTTGAACTAGTTTACAATCCCACCAACAGTGTAAAAGTGTTCCTATTTCTCCACATCCTCTCCAGCACCTGTTGTTTCCTGATTTTTTAATGATCGTCATTCTAACTGGTGTGAGATGGTATCTCATTGTGGTTTTGATTTGCTTTGCAGATGACATGATTGTATATTTAGAAAACCCCATTGTCTCAGCCCAAAATCTCCTTAAGCTGATAAGCAACTTCAGCAAAGTCTCAGGATACAAATTTAATGTGCAAAAATCACAAGCATTCTTATACACCAGTAACAGACAAACACAGAGCCAAATCATGAATGAACTTCCATTCACAATTGCTTCAAAGAGAATAAAATACCTAGGAATCCAACTTACAAGGGATGTAAAGGACCTCTTCAAGGAGAACTACAAACCACTGCTCAGTGAAATAAAAGAGGACACAAACAAATGGAAGAACATTCCATGCTCATGGATAGGAAGAATCAATATCGTGAAAATGGCCATACTGCCCAAGGTTATTTATAGATTCAATGCCATCCCCATCAAGCTACCAATGAGTTTCTTCACAGAATTGGAAAAAACTGCTTTAAAGTTCATATGGAACCAAAAAAGAGCCCGCATCTCCAAGACAATCCTAAGTCAAAAGAACAAAGCTGGAGGCATTACGCTACCTGACTTCAAACTATACTACAAGGCTACAGTAACCAAAACAGCATGGTACTGGTACCAAAACAGAGATATAGACCAATGGAACAGAACAGAGTCCTCAGAAATAATACCACACATCTACAGCCATCTGATCTTTGACAAACCTGAGAAAAACAAGAAATGGGGAAAGGATTCCCTATTTAATAAATGGTGCTGGGAAAATTGGCTAGCCATAAGTAGAAAGCTGAAACTGGATCCTTTCCTTACTCCTTATACGAAAATTAATTCAAGATGGATTAGAGACTTAAATGTTAGACCTAATACCATAAAACCCCTAGAGGAAAACCTAGGTAGTACCATTCAGGACATAGGCATGGGCAAAGACTTCATGTCTAAAACACCAAAAGCAACGGCAGCAAAAGCCAAAATTGACAAATGGGATCTCATTAAACTAAAGAGCTTCTGCACAGCAAAAGAAACTACCATCAGAGTGAACAGGCAACCTACAGAATGGGAGAAAATGTTTGCAATCTACTCATCTGACAAAGGGCTAATATCCGGAACCTACAAAGAACTCAAACAAATTTACAAGAAAAAAACAAACAACCCCATCAAAAAGTGGGCAAAGGATATGAACAGACATTTCTCAAAAGAAGACATTCATACAGCCAACAGACACATGAAAAAATGCTCATCATCACTGGCCATCAGAGAAATGCAAATCTAACCTACATTTTTAAGGAATTCATTTAATATCAAGGTAAAATAAAGTGAAAATATAACTAATAAGATAGTATTTGAGGTGACAGGGTTTCCTCCTCAGCAATGAAAATCTTACATAATCATTTAAAGACTGGTGAGTGCTGAAAATCAGACAAAATCACAATGTTAAAATCATCAAGAGGAAACACGTCTATTTTAAAGGAATGCCAATTAGACTGACAACTTACTTTTCAACAGAAAATATGGAAGCCTGAGAACAATCATGCTATCTTCAATGTGATTAACTGGAATGCTGTTTGGGAGGGCATGCCATCCTCAGTTTAACTAGATTGTTGCTAAATTATACTCTAAATTGGTTGTACCAACTTAAATTTCTACAGGAATGAGAGTTTGTGACCTTTCACACTCTTATTTTTTACTTTTTCCAGTCTGCTGGGAGTACGTTATCTCACTGAGCATGATATGGTTTGGCTGTGTCCCCACCCAAATCTCATCTTGAATTCCTACATGTTGTGGGAGGGACCTGGTGGGAAGTAATTGAATCATGGGGGCAGATCTTTCCCATGCTGCTCTCATGACAGTAAATGTCTCATGAGATCTGATGGTTTTATAAAGGGGACTTTCTTTGCCTTCTGCCATTCATGTAAGATGTGACTTGCTCCTCCTCACCTTCTGCCATGATTGTGAGGCCTCCGCAGCCATGTGGAACTGTAAGTCCATTAAATGCTTTTTCCTGTATAAATGACACAGTCTCATATATGTCTTTATCAGCAGCATGAAAACGGACTAATACAAAGTAATTTTTCCAATAATAAATGAGAGTTAGCATCTACTCATAGGTGTATTTGACATTCAGATGTTCTGTGAATTGTCTATTATTTTTTAAACTTTAAAAATGTTTTCCTATTAGGTTATTTTTATTTTGTTCTATTGATAGGTAAATATTTTTCTTAAATTATGACATAAATCCTTTATTGTTTTAGTATTGCAAATATATTATCTGAGCCTATGTCTTTTGTTTATAAAGCCTTTGCATTGTACAGGTTTTTAATTAAAATGATCAAATATATCAATCTTTTTCTTTATAATTTTTGCTTTGTGTTGTTGCTTAAGGAACACCTCTTTTTCCCTAGTAGCCCCAAAATATTTTTATGTTTTTTAATGCTTTGCTTTTCATGTTTAGACAATCAATCAATTTACCATTTTTATGTTTATGTACAGTGTGAGATAGGGATCTCTTATGTTTAATAAAATTTTAAATGCTACTTCTGTCATACATTTCATATATTATACTCTTACACAGTAAAAATACCACCTCTCAATACATTCAAATACATTAGATTTTTTTTTTCTTGGTAACAAAATTCCTGGAGCACTATTTTCTTCTCTAATCTGTACTGGTTTCTCTCTACACCTGTTATACAGCTGTTGTTACTGAATCTTCTCCACCATCCTTCTGGCACCGCTTTGCATCTTCCTCCCACATTTGATTCTTTGTTTTCTGGATGCTATGCTTTGTAGGTAATACTAATGCTCCAATATTTTCCTAATTCTCTTACTTCTCTTAAAAATATTGGTGATTATAATCCCCTGTCCCATCAAAGTTAGGCATGACCATGTGACTTCCTTTGGATGATGAAGTGAAATGAAAATGACACATATCACTCCTACACAGAGACATGTAAGAGTCAGTTTAAGATTTTCCGTGCATTTTTGACTGACTTGGTGAATCCTAAAGCTTCTTGTTGTTATGGTAGAATGATATAATATTAGAGACTGAATCAGCTTAGATTCCTGAGTGACTACAATGATCAGAACCCTTGACTGACTTGTGTCGGATATGTAGCAAAGACAAAAATCAACCTTTGTGTTTCTAGCCACTAATATTTTGGAATTGCTTATTATTGCAGCATAACATGGCGAATCATGCCTAAAACACTCTCCTTCTGATTTCCAATCACAACTAAACATTCTCCTTCTTGGTTTCTTTCTTCACTTGGTAGAGTATATTTTTAAAATAGATTTCTAGGAAAAAAGGTTTAGGGGAGTACTTAAGGCTTTCTCTGAAAATTATTTTCTCTGCACACTCAATTTATAGTTTATCAGAGTGTAAAATTTATATATTGCTGAATAACAAATCATTTCAAAATTTATCAGCTTAAAAACAAAAATGTTTATTATTTGACAGTTTCTGAAGGTCAGGAATCTGAGAGTGGCTTAGCAGGGTGAGACTGGCACAGGTTATTTTACAAAGTTGTAGTTAAGCTGTTGTCCATGTTTGCAGTCTCTCAAGATTTGACTGGTGTTGAATCATGCACTTCTAAGCTCATGCTTATGGCTCTTTGCTGGAGGCCTTAGTTTCTCAGCATATGTGTATATACATAGGGCTGCTCATGACATGTCTTCCCACAGAAGAAGCATGCATGAGACAGAGAGAGAGAGAGAGAGAGAGAGAGACAGAGAGAGAGAGAGAGAGAGAGGTGGAGGGAGAACAGAAGACATAAACCACAGTCTTTCTACAACCTACACTTGGAATTGACATATCATCACAAGAGACTCACTGAATCTAGTCCACACTCAATCAGAGGGACATTTAGCTGTAACTCTTGAATAGAAGAGATCAAAGAATTTGTGAACGTAATTTCATATAGGGTATGAAATCAAAGCCAAAGTTAATTATTCCTAGAAGTTTAAAGGAAGTGTTCCTTTCTGCTATTTTCCATGGCTATTGTTGAAAAGTCCAAAGTCATTCTGATTTCTGATCTGTGAACTTCTCTTTATCCTTGTTTTTGTCAAAATTTATGATGATGAGCCTTGGTGTAGATTTTTAGCTTATTTGCTGTGCTGGGCATTTAGTAAGCTCTTTAAACCTGGACATTCATTTTCTTCAGTTCTAAGAAAATTTACGTTGTCATTTCTTTGATAATTTTCTCTCCACAGTTGCCTCTCTTCTCTTTTTAACATGTATTATTTGAATGTTGGATTACATATAACAAGGTTTCTAAACATAAACACTATGGACACTTTGAGTAATTATTTGTTGTGGATGGCTCTTGTGCATTCCTCTTGTGTCACTCTTCATAGGATGCCAGTAGTACATCCTTTCCTGATTTGTGACAATGAAAAAGGTCTCTGTACGTTGTCAAATGTCCTCTGTAGGACAAAATCACCCCTAGTTGTGAAACACTTACCTAGAATGATCTAAGATTCTTATACTCTCTTTCCCATTTTCCATGTTTTTGCCTATTTATACTGCTTTATGAGAGATTTCTTCAAATTTATCTTCTTCTTTTGAATTTTATTTCTGCTATTCATTTTTTTCATTATACTTTAAGTTCTAGGGTACATGTGCACAATGTGCAGGTTTGTTACATATGTACACATGTGCCATGTTGGTGTGCTGTACCCATTAACTCATCATTTACATTAGGTATATCTCCTAATGCTATCCCTGCCCCCCCTTCCCACAATAGGACCGGGTGTGTGATGATCTCCTTCCTTTGTCCAAGTGATCTCATTGTTCAGTTCCCACCTATGAGTGAGAACATGCGGTGTTTGGTTTTCTGTTCTTGCCATAGTTTGCTGAGAATGATGGTTTCCAGCTGCATCCACGTCCCTACAAAGGACATGAACTCATCCTTTTTTATGGCTGCATAGTATTCCATAGTGTATATGTGCCACATTTTCTTAATCCAGTCTGTCACTGATGGACATTTGGGTTGATTCCAAGTCTTTGCTATTGTGAATAGTGCCACAATAAACATACGTGTGCATGTGTCTTTATAGCAGCATGACTTATAATCCTTTGGGTATATCCCCAGTAATGGGATGGCTGGGTCAAATGGTATTTCTAGTTCTAGATCCTTGAGGAATCGCCACACTGTTTTCCACAATGGTTGAACTAGTTTACAGTCCCACCAGTGGTGTAAAAGTGTTCCTATTTCTCCACATCCTCTCCAGCACCTGTTGTTTCCTGATTTTTTAACGATCGCCATTCTAACGGGTGTGAGATGGTATCTCATTGTGGTTTTGATTTGCATTTCTCTGATGGCGAGAGACGATGAGCATTTTTTAATGTGTCTGTTGGCTGTAGGAATGTCTTCTTTTGAGAAGTGTCTGTTTATATCCTTTGACCACTTTTTGATAGGGTTGTTCTTTTCTTGTAAATTTGATTGAGTTCTTTATAGGTTCTGGATATTAGCCCTTTGTCAGATGAGTAGATTGCAAATATTTTCTCCCATTCTGTAGGTTGCCTGTTCACTCTGATGGTAGTTTCTTTAGCTGTTTCTGCTATTCATTTTTAATAGACTTGATTTTTTTAGAGCAGTTTTACATTTACAGCAAACCTGAGGGGAAAGTTCTGAGATTTCCCATATACTCCCTGGCCCCCTTCCTCATACACACAGCCTCCCTCACTATCAACATCCCACACCAGAGTGGCACATTTGTTATAATTGACTTAACTACATTGATACATCATTAACACCCAAAGTCCATAGTTTACATTAGAGTTTGCTTGTGATGCTGTATCTTCTATGGGTTTGGACAAATATATAATGAAAGGTATCCACCATGATAGTATCACACAGAGTAGTTTCATTGCTCTAAAACTGCTACACATACAATGTATGTTATTCCAGTGGTAGATATACTAAAAGTTCTGGCTTCACCACTATAAAATATATTCCTATAACAAAATTACACTGGTAACCCATACATTTATACAAATACAAATTTAAAAAATTAATCTGCTATACCATTAATTTAAATAACCCTTCTCTTTCTCAGAAATATCACCTTCTATAGTCTCTTGTTCTTTCTTAGGAATACAGTGACTAGTCTCACTCTGAGATAGTAATTTTATAGCTATCTTTAAAAAGTTTTCTTAATGTCTATGCCTTGTCTCTCTTCCTGCAGAGATTTTTGTTTCATTTATGTGGCTATTGTTTTTTCCCAATATTTCTGCTTTTTTGATTTTATGTTGGTTTCTGTCTTCCATCTTTGAGACATGTTCAAATACCTGGAAATCCTTGATTGTCTCTTAAAATTGAGGCATTAAGTGCTTTTGTAAATTCCTTGTGCATATGTAGGGCCTATACTTGGTGGGCTTCAATATATGGTTATTAGGCACAGATCTGTCAATTTCACTGGTGGATCATTACATATAATTGTAGGTTACTATGATCTGAGTGTTTGTGTTCTTGCAAAATTTGTATGTTGAAATCCTTACCCTCAAGGTGATGATATTAGGAAGTGGGGCCTTTGGAAGGTAATTAGGTCATAAGGCCAAAGCCATCCTGAATGAGAATAGTACTCTTGTAAAAGAGGCCCAAGACAGTTCCCTTGGACCTTCTGCCTTGTGAGGTTAGAGTGAGAAGACAGGAAATGAGCCTTCACCAGACACCAAACCGGCCAGTGCCTTGATCTTGAACTTCCCAGCCTCCAGAACTGTGAGAAATAAAGGCCTGTTGTTTATAAGGGGTCTAATCTATGGTATTTTTTTACAGCAATAAATTCTGACTAAAAATAGTTTTCATATTCCAGTTAGGCTCTCAGGAGAATAAATTTATAATCTACTGTTCAGAGGATAGAAACTTAAGAGCCAAGAAGGTGAAGAGGGACTGTTGGTCTCACCATTAAATATGTTGACTTTAACCTAATGCTGTATTTTCAGTATGGTGGCTCTCTCTTCCATCAACTAATCCTGTGGTCCACATGCCAAAAGTTGTTTCAGCCTCACCAGAAAGCAAACTGCTCACTCATGTCTGCTGGGATGAAAGAGGAGTAGTGTCTACCTAACTACCCTGAGCTGGGGACATGAAATGTAATTGCCCCTTTTAAGGGATTCAAAACAACCCCTTTATTTCCAGCCCCACTTGGGAATATACGGCCTTCTAAGAAACCTAGCGTCTTCAGTCCACAAGTCTTTCCTGGATCCTGAAAAATAAATTGGCTTACTTGTCCTAATTTTCATCTTATAGACTTGATATGTCTTTGCAGATGTCTCTTCTTCCATTTTATTTGTCATTTTATGACTGTACTTTATGTATTTTATTCCCTTAGTGTAATCTTTGAACAATTTGAGAGAGAGAGAAGTTAAATGTATGTTTTCAATTGTCATTTCTATTGGAGGTCCATGTTCACGTTTGCCTCCTGTTCTCCTTCCTCATGTATCCTCATCTAGCATTTTGTAGTTGCATATGCATTGCTTCCCGTGGTCTCCAGCCACCCCTTTAAGGTTTAAAGTTCTTGCACTGCAGTGTTACTGGGGTAATTTCAATCCATTCATCAAGCAAGAGAACAGATGCAACACAGTTCCTAGCTGCAAGGCTGTGTCTTTATTCTTACACCTACATAGGCCCATAAGTTTATGCAAGCTGTAGCCTCAGGCTATAGCCTGAAGCATCACTTTTTCACCAGGTTTTCTTTCATGAATGCAAGCACCAGAGCCCAGCCTCTGGTTTTGAACACTGAGCTTGTCTCCAGTTCCATACATGGCTTGAAGCAATTTTAATCCCTATTATCCCACAGCATCCAAATTCCTGGCTTCCACTATTGCTTTGTGGTTCAACGCCAAGCCTGGCAGGGACTTCTGCCCCATTCTCTGCTTCACATTTCTGTAAATATATTTCTGTAAATATGTATCATGATTTGATATGTATTTGAATATCTTGTCATCAATATATGTTTCTGTAAATACAGTTCTGTAAATATATCTTTTTATTTTGTAGTTTTTCATTGCTGTATTTTGGGAGCAGATGAGGATGACACTTGGATCAGAAATCTCTAATCAGTTTGCATTGGTTTTTATAATAGGTACCAGCATAACATATACTTTTCCACAAGGCATATACCCAATAGAGGGACCACTATTTTATAGTCTTAAGTGGAAGCTCTGCTGTGAGACATATGTGTCTCAACGCAGCCTGTTCTATACAGTTTACAAGACCAGGTAGATCATCATGCCTCCCAGAGAGACCCAAGATAAGATGATGAGGGTTATTTTTCTAGCACATAAAAAGGACTTCCTTTTCTGACATGGAGACCTGAATCCTAACTAAACTTCCTTGGTAACTGTAATAAGAACTGGCTACATATTGTTCCAATTCCACCTTCAGTTCTTCAGGGAACAGTGTCTGGTGTGTGGCCTATGTAACATTACACAGCACTCTGGAGATTCCACAGTTATGCAGGCCTAGTAACAAAAATAGAAGTTCAACTAACTAATCAACTAACCAGGATCACTCTGGGACACCTGTCCTGTTACAGAAGACAAAGTAATGATCAGTCTCATTACTCCCCTTCTTTAAACCTCAATGTCCTTGGTACTAATAACACTCATGTTGGAAATAAAGCCAATAGAATCATTCTGCATATGCTTTATTACCTGAAATATCACCTTTAACATTACCCTCTTATGACTTTTTAACAGTTAACTTCAATGTCTAGCACGTTGCTATATGTCTTTTTTTTCAGTAATGGAAACACTAGAAGGGAAAGGGCATTATTACTTACATGAAAGATTTATGTACAAAGAGTATGTAACTTATTTTGTTTGTTACTACTTTTGCTATTTTTCCAAATAAGAAAAGGTAAAACATGCACCCTATAACATTACATGGAACATTTTGGTTAAAAATGCTTCTGCGTGTTCTAAAATGTTATAATACTTCATTTCTTGGGGGTTGGATTATCTTATCATCAATAATATTATTTAGTTAGAATGCATTGGCATAGGTATATAATCATTTTATGGGTCCGCGAAATATGGACAAAATTGAGAGGTCACAATTTTTGTAGCAATATTTTTGTTATTGTTAGCTTTTTTGTGGTATTAAACAGGCAAAAACAGCTATTCCTAAAAACAAGTGGGCTATTAAAATTGACATTAGAATAGGCATCACAAGACCTCAGTGATAATTTCAGCTTTGCTGCCAATTAACAGTGGAACTCTGGGTAAATATTTTCCATCTTACCTTTAAGCTCCATTTTCTCCATTTCTAAATTTATGAAGTAGATATAGATCAATGTTCTATTTTACGATATTATACTGCTATATATTTATTTTTTAATTAAAATTTATTAACGATTATCTGTAAGACACGATTTGGTCTCTAAAGCTATCTTCTAGTGGGAAACAGTTTTGAAACTATGGCTAGAAAACAAGAAGGATTATAAATTATTAAATTAAGCTAAGTAAAGTCTTTTAATGAAAGTTTTGCATTTAATAAAAGGTAGTAAGGGATATGTACATTATGAAAGCTAGTTAAGGCGGGGTGCAGTGACTTACGCCTGTGATCCTAGTACTTTGAAAGGCTCAAGTGGGAGGGCCACTTGAGGCAAGGAGTCTGGGACAAGCCTGGGCAACATGGCAAAACCCCGTCTCTACCAAAAATACAAAATATTAGCTGAGTTTGGTGGTGCGTGTCTGTAGTCACAGCTACATGGGAGTCTGAGGTGGGGAAATCGCTTGAACCTAGGAGGTGGAGGTTCAGTGAGCCAAAGATTGCACCACTGCACTCCAGCCTGGGTGACAGAGCCAGACACTGAGAAAGAGAAGAGAAGAGCAGAGCAGAGCAGAGCAGAGCAAAAAGCAAAAAGCAAAGAAGAGAGGAGAGGAGAGGAGAGGGGAGGGGAGGGGAGGGGAGGGGAGGGAGAAAACAAACAAGCAAGTAAGCAAAGCAAAGAAAGCAAGGAAAGCAAAGGAAAATGAAAAGGAAAAGCAAAAGGAAAAGGAAGGAAAGGAAAGGAAGAAGGAAGAAAAGAAAAGAAAGGAAAGGAAAGCAAAGCAAAGCAAAGCAAAAGCAAAGCAAAGCAAAAGCAAAGCAAAGCAAAAGAAAAGAAAAAGAAAAAGCAAGCAAGCAAGCAAGCAAGCAGGCAGACAGGCAGACAAGCAAGCTAGTTAAGTAAGATTTTAGTTAAGAAAATAAACAGGAATTAATAGGAGATGAAATTATATGATCCTGGGGCTAGGGTAAAGAAAAGAGTAAAAAAGCCATACAATCTTTCTGTAGCATAATAATAAAAATAACTTCAAAAGTGCTTGGGTTGATGATAGCCTGACAAGGATTAGCTTGGCTACATACCAATTAAAGACAGCTGGTCTAGAAGCTGGTTTCACATGATGCTACAGTAAACTGGTAAAACAAATATTAAAACCTAAGGAACAAACTTTCATGTGATATTTACTGGCTCAACATGTTATGGATAAAAGACAATTATATGATGTTAATTAAGATAGTGCTATGCTGGTAAATGTCTAACAACCAGCTTCCCTGAGAGGAAGGACATATTTGAATATTCCCAATATGTTTAATTTCAAGCTATCAATATAATATCACCAAACATGAAGTTGGTACTGCACCATTATATAGTCATTCCATTATACAGGTATCAAAATCATAGATAATAGTGAAATATAATAAAAGAATTAGGTAGTGATGAGTTTTGTGCATCTAGTACATTTGTGAACAATATATTTCATTTAATGTAAGTTAACATAATTTAATTTTTGATAATAGCTGTGTTTCACAGATCTCAAAATTCTTGAAAATTTGACAAGTATTTCCAGCACATCGAGTCAAGTTAAACATTAGTTTATCATAATATACATTAAAAGAAGTTCTTATCAGTACCTATCCCATCAATCATTAATTTTTCTTATTCTTCTAAGGTATTCATTTATATGCAATTTTATTTTATCTTTGAAAATAAGAAGTCCTGCGTCTGTATGAAAATCCTAACAAGAGGAATGAACTTTTGTTAACTCTACAAATGAAACCTGAAATCATGGCTCACAACTAGCACCACCTAATGTCAGGCATTGGAATTGCATATGTAGAGCCCAGAACTGGTTTTCCATGTAGTCAAATGCGAAGCTAAATGCACACACATCCACACACACTACAGATATGGCCAGGACCCACCCCAGACCAACTAAACCAGGGTATCCAACTTATTTTGAAAGCCACGTAGGTAATTTAAATTCAGTTGTTGAACCAAGTTTGAAAACGATCGGCAAAGAGTTATTACTGTAATTCTGATTTTAAAATTTTACATCATGAAATCTTCAAAAACATATATAAAAGTAATTAGAATAACATATCATGGACCCCCAGGCACCTGTCACCACATTGAGCAATTATCAACATTTGCCAGTCTTGTTTAATCTTCCTCCATTGCTCTTTATGTTAAAAATAATTTCTTTGGAAGTTTGTCAAAACAAAACTCACAAATCACATTACTTCACCTGAAAATTCTTCGGCATATATCTAGAATTTCTCTTTAAATAGCACAATCTATTATAGTAGCAATAAATACCAAAAATCATTAAATATTTCTTTTAGTAAATATTGAGCCAGATATGATGGTAGTTGCTGCAGATGTGAAAAACCTTAGTGACAATTAAAAAAAAAAAAAATTAGCTTACATAAAGCCAGTTCAATTCAGAGATATGTTTGGTCAAACTTAGTCCTTGACATATAAATAGTGTTTCTTTCCTAAACTTTCTATTATCTGGTTAATTTCTCCTAAACTTTCCATCATCTGGATAATTCGTCCTCATTTTTTAGAACTCAATTCAAGGATCATCTCACCCAGTTCCTTCCAGACCGAGACCCTCAAACTATGTTAGACAGTCCTACTTTTGTATATGCATAGTTCCCAATGCAGACATGAACTGAGGACTTGTCGATGTGCATTAGAATTGTGAGTTCACAATTCCTTTCTGTATATATAAATACAGAAACCAGGGTTTATATTTTATTCAGTTTTATATTTCTAGCCCTCAGAATCATAGTAGGGTCACACTAATCTTTGTTGAATGAATAATGAGTCTATGAATGACCATTTTGACTGAGTTTAAGTGTAGATGTCAAGGATAAATGAAGAAATTAGCCAAGTCTGCAAATATGAAGATGTATATTTAAACGAGAAGATTTTATAATCTTACACTTTCATAATTATGACCACATTGATTTGAGGATTTTATGAAGAGAAAGAGGTTATACTAATTATTTTAGCTGTTTCTTTTCATAAGTGATTGCGGTTAGCCAAAACTAAACAAAAGATGCTATGAAGAAACATTAAAGAAGGATATTATAAGTATAAAACAGCCCCCAAACCTGCCAGTCCTTTATGGTTTCACTGTAAATGCTCATACTCGGCTAATATTTATATATTAATTTTATTAATCAGTATTTAATGAAAATGCTGTTCTTAAATTATCTTGTATTTGTGGTAGAGATTTACAAAGAAAGGCAATGTTAACATTAGTTAAAACATTTATACAACTGTTGTTAAATAAAACTTCTGAAGTCATATAGTGATTTATTTAGTTGAATAAACCATATTATCATAATCTTTTTTGAACTGTTTACATATCTTTTAGTCTCTGAACTAAGAAATTAAAATTGTATTTGACAACAATTACTCACTCAAATTATAATTAAAATATATGTTGTTACACATCTCAACAAGCAAGCACCCAGAAACCCACTTTATATTCTGTTTCTATTAGGATACTAATTATGACACTATTCCCCTCCCCTCAAAAAAAAGAAACAGAAAGTAATTAACTCATTGCAAATACAATACTATTAATTTTAACTCCTTGGTTCGCCATGAAATTTGAGTTAGCAACCACTTAATTATTAATTGAATTGCTCAGTGCACTCCACTACGCCAAGTTAATTATCAAGAATAACTTGGTGTGACTTTTATTATGAATGGATAATTATAACTTTGCTATTCTAGAATTGTCATGATTTTAAACATGAAAATAATAATGAAGGTAAAGATATACGCATTACTCTTAAATATGCTGATATGCTAATCATTATGAAATAATAGGATGTTCATTTTTATAATAGTATGATTCTTACATAGGGACTAAGATAGGATAGAAAAGTACTTAGAAAGTACTAAGCTTAACAAATAAGTTTAAAAAGGATGAATCTTTTATCTATAATGATATATATTTGTGAAGTAAAAGGCCAATTCTTAGACATTAATTTTATTTCAGCCTAGGAGAACTTTCATTCATTCCCATGCTCTTCTACCACAAGAATTACAAATATCTAAGTACGTGTACATATAAACATTTACTGAGCCTATTTTGGTTATGCATTGAATAATCTTTACATTTGAACACAATAGTAAAGCATATGCTTTGTTGTCATCAATTTTATTTCAGTTACTAAGTCAGAATCGCCCAATTGAATCAAGTTTTGTAAACATATAGCTTTGTGGTTCCTTAAATCTAAATCTACTCTAATTTTCAAAGCATAAAGAAATACAAAGTTTATCAAATACCCTAATAAAATGTTCATTTGAATCTATAGTCTCCTATTTATTTGGTGATCAAGAGCTACTGTTCATAATGTCAAAGAATCTTGAAATAACAAAGTGGAAAGGTGCTTGAGGAAGAGACCAGCATACACCACCAAGTATCTCAGAGTGCTAATGGCAAGGGTCAAAATCATAGCCATATGATGCCTATTTTACTAATGAGAAAACTGAGGCTCAGCTAAAACTTGCCAAAAATTCACACAGTCAGAGATTGATGGAGCCACAATTCAAACTCAGGTCAATCTAATTCCGGAGCCAAGCTCCTGACTGTGTCTGAGACTCACTTATTCCTGGAAAAGCTACAAATGCGGCTTTCTCCTGTCAATATTCGACACAAAATGAAGGCAACCTTTATAAAAGTTGCTTTTCTTTCTTTCTATTCTTGTCCTTGGCCCAAGGATCAAACACTCAACGAGACCTAAATATTTTGGAATGGGAGCCAGGATAACCTGTCCTCAGAGATGCTTCCTTGGCTGCATCACTTAGCATCACTTAGTACTCCCTTTTTGCAGGAAAACTTGTAACCCTAGAGCCACGCCAAACTTCCTTCATTTTCTGATTAAAACTATTTTGTATATAATGTCCCACTTTTTTGCATCACAAGTGCCTTGAACCATTAAGTACACAAGTATTTTCCTGGGAAGATGAATTAAACTCTTCATCTTGTTCTTAGAAAGTATGCGTTCATTTTTTTGATAATAGAAATAATGATACTTTATAGTTCTATAGAATCTTGTAAATGGAGGATTTATAGGCGCTTCACATGTATATTACTGATTGTGGAGTGTTTTTATTGCATATATCTCAGTGGGTGTGTTGGAAATGGGTTTTTCAACATTTAAATATATGCCATTTAAAAAACCCCACTTCCTCTTCTGCTTACAATCTATTCTGTCTCTTCAAAGTGATAATATTCGTTTAACGTCGACTTCGGAAACACATAATAAAAATGGTAAATGTGAATTTTCCTCACTCTCTTTTTAGCTAATATTGTTGCAAATGTCTTCCCTCTGTAAGCAATATTTTCTCTCTTTTCTATTAAGTTTTATTTGCCTAGTTTAGCAGGTTTTATTTTTCTCCTACTTATCGTATTCCTATCCATGTGGGTCAAAAGGAAATTAATGAGCTCTTGTTTCCTCTGACACAAAACATTTCTCTTGGTACATAGTTCTACCTCCCCAATGTTTTCACTCTGGACATGATGGAAAGAGTGAAAAGCAATAGGAGATAGGAGAAGGCATTGCATTCACAATCAACATATGGTCAGCCACTTCCAATGAGTTTTCAGCACTGACGAACACTATCACTGCTGCCTTAAACTTATGCTGGTGTCCATTACTGTCCACTGACTACTTTGTCAAACTACACTTTCTGGCTTTCTTCATACCTCAATGCTTTTTGTGCTCCTTTTCAGGGTTATTCCTTACCCAGTCATTAAACGCATTAAAAGTTCCTCATAAAAAAGGAAGAGTTTATGTCCTTTGCAGGGACATGAATGAAGCTGGAAACCATCATTCTCAGCAGACTAACACAAGAACAGAAAACCAAATACCACATGTTCTCACTTGTAAGTGGGAGTTGAACAATGAAAACACATGGACACAGGGAGGGGAACATCACACACCAGAGCCTGTCGCAGGGTGGGAGTTAGGGGAGAGAGAGCATTAGGAGAAATACCTAATGTAGATGATGGGTTGATGGGTGCAGCAAACCACCACGGCACATGTATACCTATGTAACACACCTGCACATTCTGCACATGTGTCCCAGAACTTAAAGTATAATAATAATAATAAAAAGTTCCTCAAAGATTTGTCCCGATCAATCTTCCCTTCTATCTACAGTCTTTCTTCAGGTTATTGTACCCATTCACATAACTTTAAATAGTATTTACATGCCTAGGCATCCCACATATGTATCTTGATCACAGATATTTCATCCATGTTTCAAGTAGATGTTTCAGATGTATCTTAAATTTAATAGAAATCTGGAAATGTCTCCACCTCCAAATCTGCCCCTTCTTTTCTGTTCTCCAGCTCAGTATTATCTAATATTCTCAGGGATCATCCCTGACACTTCACTTTCTTTCACCTCCACTTTCAAATCTGTCCAAAGTTACTAGTAATAGCTCCATTAACATAAGTATCAAAGACATGTTCATTTCCACTTCCATTGACATCTCAAGGCTTGGTCTATGCTTTGGTATTCTAAGTGGCCATTCTGTTTTCATGGAGGTTCCCTGAAGTGCATTGTTTTCAGCAAAAAGAATGATTATGTCACTACCTTGCTTAAAACCTTTAATAGGCTGGGTGAGGTGGCTCATGTCTGTAATCCCACCATTTTAAGAGGATGAGGCGGGAGGATTGCTTGGGCCCAGTAGTCCAAGATCAGCCTCAGAAACATAACGACACCCTGTCTCTTTAAAATAATTGTTTAAAGTTAGCCAGGAATAGTGGCACATGACTGTAGTAGTCCCAGCTACTTAGGAAGCTGAGGCACGAGGGTGACATGAGAGGATTGCTTGAGCCCAGGGGTTCAAGGCTGCAGTGAGCTGTGGTCATGTCACTGCACTCCAGCCTGGGCAACAGAGTGAGATTGTGTCTCGAAATAAATAAGTAAAACAAAATTTAAGAATTAAAAAACAAACTTTTAATGGTTTTCCATTGCACTTAGATAAAATCTATACTTATTCTTGTGGCCTACAATGACTTGTACAACCTAAACCTTGCCATGCTCTCCCTCTCTCACCATACCCCATGCACATGGGCTTTCTTTCAGATTTTCAAACATTCCAAGATCTCTTCCAACATCTCAAGACTTTGTTCATGTGATTCCCTACACTCTTTACTGAGTTGCATATCTCTGCTTCAATACTTTTCCTCACAGATGATTCCTCTCAGTCTCTAGACTGCAGCATTTCTTGTTGTTAAAATATCTCAAAGCTCCGTGTACTTTTCATTCATAGCACTTACTACGGCTTGTAAATATGATTATTGCCTTAAAATACATTTTCCCCTACTAAACTTTAAGCTCCAAAAAGGCAGAAACAATGTGTGCTTTGTTAATTTCTGTAGAGTTTTTGAGACAGAATCAGAATTACTATATGTTGAATAAATGAGTACAGGAGTAAAAATGAAGATTATGATGCCTTTGCTCACTGGTATATAGTGCCTGATATATAAAAATATATATTATATAAATATGTAAACACATATAAATATATAAATATATATAATATACATATAAATGCATATTATATAAATATATTATATAAATATATACAAATATATTATATAAATATATATGTGTGTGTGTGTGTATACATAGATATATATTCAATGGTAAATGGTTTATTAAACTTTCCCAATCGGTTAAGTATTGGTATGGAGTCACAGAAGTGAGGGAAAACAGTTTTGTCTACCATCTTTGAGATATCACGGTGAGATTTAAGGATACAGAGATTAAATATATTGTCCAAGTCTTTAAGAACCTCATAGACAAAGAGTTTATGTGTGACTCTAAAAAACAGATGGATGAAGATAAGAAGATAAGTATTCACTGACTCTGACCTTTATTTAAATGAAAAACATTGAGGAGGCCAAGGGTTTGGGGAGCTTATGACTTTGTTTTTAACCCTATCGACACTAAGATAATAGAAATTGCTTACTAACTGGTCACTTAGCTGACTGAAGCAGCTTCTCTCTTTGTTGGAAGTTTAAATCAAGTTCCACAATTACTCAGTGCCAAAAAATATGGTGTGATAGTCAAATATCTGGAGGATGAAGAGATATATAGGGTATATGGCAGAACTATGTAAAGTGCAGAATATGAGCTGAAGATAGTCCTAAAGCTCTTGGGAGATGTATATTTGGTGACAATCACATTCACTTCATACTGTCAGCCCTTTGTTATATCATTCTTACTCATTTGGGTCTGATCCTTGCCTTAATTATACTGAGGGAATTATGTATCCTTTTATCAATCTAAAATTGATTTTATCCTTTTTTTTTTTTTTTTTTTTTTTGAGATGGAGTCTCACTCTGTCACCCAGGCTAGAGCGCAGTGGCATGATCTTGGCTAACTGCAACCTCCGCCTCCTGGTTTCAAGATATTCTTCTGCCTCAGCCTCCCAAGGAGCTGGGACTACAGGCGTGCACCACCAAGCCTGGCTAATTTTTATATTTTTAGTAGAGACAGGGTTTCACCATATCGGCTAGGCTGGTCTCAAACTCCTGACCTTGTGATCTGCCTGCTCAGCCTCCCAAAGTGCTGGGATTACAGGCATGAGCCACTGCGCCTGGCCAGTTGATTTTATCTTACACAATTTTCTCTTCTGGGCATCACTATCATTCATCCTCTTCTTCTTTTTCCTCTACATTTAAAAATGAAAACTCTTCTGCAAAAGAGTTTATTAAAACTTATTCTTTTTTTGTTTGTTTTTGAGACAGAGTCTTGCTCTGTTGCCCAGGCTGGAGGGCAGTGGCATGATCTTGGCTCACCGCAACCTCCACCTCCTGGGTTCCAATGATTCTCCTGCCTCAGCCTCCCAAGTAGCTGGGATTACAAGCATGTGCCACCATGCCTGCTAATTTTTGTATATTTAGTAGAGACGGGGGTTTCACCATGTTGGCTGGGCTGGACTCGAATTCCTGGCCTCAAGTGATCTGCCCACCTCGGCCTCCCAAAGTGCTGGGATTACAGGCATGAGCTACCGCACCCAGCCTATTCTTTTTTGTTTTATATAAGAAGTGTAGCATATAATAATATGTAGTGGTGTGGTAGAGATGAGAAGTGGTTTTTGAAAAGGAAAATGATCACATATACATTATTCACTTGCTAATTACGCTTACTGAGTATCTACTTTGCCAAACAATGAATCAAGTAATGAAGATATAATTGTCATTCTTAAGAAGTTCACAGTGTGTGTGTTTGTATATGTATAGAGTCATAGAGGTGACAGAGATGGAGAAAAGGGATTTATTAAGTAAGTACACAAATAACGGGATGGGCGGAGCAAGATGGCCGAATAGGAACAGCTCCAGTCTCCAACTCCCAGCGCGAGCGACACAGAAGACCGGTGATTTCTGCATTTTCAACTGAGGTACTGGGTTCATCTCACTGGGGAGTGCCGGACGATCGGTGCTGGTCAGCTGCTGCAGCCCGACCAGGGAGAGCTGAAGCAGGGCAAGGCATCCCCTCACCTGGGAAGCGCAAGGGGGAAGGGAATCCCTTTTCCTAGCCAGGGGAACTGAGACACACAACACCTGGAAAATCGGGTAACTCCCACCCCAATATTGCGCTTTAAGCAAACAGGCACACCAGGAGATCATATCCCACACCTGGCCGGGAGGGTCCCACGCCCACGGAGCCTCCCTCATTGCTAGCACAGCAGTCTGTGATCTACCGGCAAGGCAGCAGCGAGGCTGGGGGAGGGGCGCCCGCCATTGCTGAGGCTTAAGTAGGTAAACAAAGCTGCTGGGAAGCTCGAACTGGGTGGAGCTCACAGCAGCTCAAGGAAACCTGCCTGTCTCTGTAGACTCGACCTCTGGGGACAGGGCACAGTAAACAATAACAAACTCACCAGAGACCTCTGCAGACACAAACGACTCTGTCTGACAGCTTTGAAGAGAGCAGTGGATCTCCCAACACGGAGGTTGAGATCTGAGAAGGGACAGACTCCCTGCTCAAGTGGGTCCCTGACCCCTGAGTAGCCTAACTGGGAGACATCCCCCACTAGGGGCAGTCTGACACCCCACACCTCACAGGGTGGAGTACACCCCTGAGAGGAAGCTTCCAAAGCAAGAATCAGACAGGTACACTCGCTGTTCAGAAATATTCTATCTTCTGCAGCCTCTGCTGCTCATACCCAGGCAAACAGGGTCTGGAGTGGACCTCAAGCAATCTCCAACAGACCTACAGCTGAGGGTCCTGACTGTTAGAAGGAAAACTATCAAACAGGAAGGACACCTACACCAAAACCCCATCAGTACATCACCATCATCAAAGACCAGAGGCAGATAAAACCACAAAGATGGGGAAAAAGCAGGGCAGAAAAGCTGGAAATTCAAAAAATAAGAGCGCATCTCCCCCGGCAAAGGAGCACAGCTCATCGCCAGCAACGGATCAAAGCTGGACGGAGAATGACTTTGACGAGATGAGAGAAGAAGGCTTCAGTCCATCAAATCTCTCAGAGCTAAAGGAGGAATTACGTACCCAGCGCAAAGAAACTAAAAATCTTGAAAAAAAAGTGGAAGAATTGACGGCTAAAGTAATTAATGCAGAGAAGGTCATAAACGAAATGAAAGAGATGAAAACCATGACACGAGAAATACGTGACAAATGCACAAGCTTCAGTAACCGACTCAATCAACTGGAAGAAAGAGTATCAGCGATTGAGGATCAAATGAATGAAATGAAGCGAGAAGAGAAACCAAAAGAAAAAAGAAGAAAAAGAAATGAACAAAGCCTGCAAGAAGTATGGGATTATGTAAAAAGACCAAATCTACGTCTGATTGGGGTGCCTGAAAGTGAGGGAGAAAATGGAACCAAGTTGGAAAACACTCTTCAGGATATCATCCAGGAGAACTTCCCCAACCTAGTAGGGCAGGCCAACATTCAAATCCAGGAAATACAGAGAACGCCACAAAGATACTCCTCGAGAAGAGCAACTCCAAGACACATAATTGCCAGATTCACCAAAGTTGAAATGAAGGAAAATATCTTAAGGGCAGCCAGAGAGAAAGGTCGGGTTACCCACAAAGGGAAGCCCATCAGACTCACAGCAGATCTCTCAGCAGAAACTCTACAAGCCAGAAGAGAGTGGGGGCCAATATCCAACATTCTTAAAGAAAAGAATTTTAAACCCAGAATTTCATATCCAGCCAAACTAAGTTTCATAAGTGAAGGAGAAATAAAATCCTTTACAGATAAGCAAATGCTTAGAGATTTTGTCACCACTAGGCCTGCCTTACAAGAGACCCTGAAGGAAGCACTCAACATGGAAAGGAACAACCGGTACCAGCCATTGCAAAAACATGCCAAAATGTAAAGACCATCGAGGCTAGGAAGAAACTGCATCAACTAACGAGCAAAATAACCAGTTAATATCATAATGGCAGGATCAAGTTCACACATAACAATCTTAACCTTAAATGTAAATGGACTAAATGCTCCAATGAAAAGACACAGACTGGCAAACTGGATAAAGAGTCAAGACCCATCAGTCTGCTGTATTCAGGAGACCCATCTCACAGGCAGAGACACACATAGGCTCAAAATAAAGGGATGGAGGAAGATTTACCAAGCAAATGGAGAACAAAAGAAAGCAGGGGTTGCCATCCTAGTCTCTGATAAAACAGACTTTAAACCATCAAAGATCAAAAGAGACAAAGAAGGCCATTACATAATGGTAAAGGGATCAATTCAACAGGAAGAGCTAACTATCCTAAATATATATGCACCCAATACAGGAGCACCCAGATTCATAAAGCAAGTCCTTAGAGACTTACAAAGAGACTTAGACTCCCATACAATAATAATGGGAGACTTCAACACTCCACTGTCAACATTAGACAGATCAACGAGACAGAAAGTTAACAAGGATATCCAGGAATTGAACTCATCTCTGCAGCAAGCAGACCTAATAGACATCTATAGAACTCTCCACCCCAAATCGACAGAATATACATTCTTCTCAGCACCACATCGTACTTACTCCAAAATTGACCATATAATTGGAAGTAAAGCACTCCTCAGCAAATGTACAAGAACAGAAATTATAACAAACTGTCTTTCAGACCACAGTGCAATCAAACTAGAACTCAGGACTAAGAAACTCAATCAAAACCGCTCAACTACATGGAAACTGAACAACCTGCTCCTGAATGACTACTGGGTACATAATGAAATGAAGGCAGAAATAAAGATGTTCTTTGAAACCAATGAGAACAAAGATACAACATACCAGAATCTCTGGGACACATTTAAAGCAGTGTGTAGAGGGAAATTTATAGCACTAAATGCCCACAAGAGAAAGCAGGAAAGATCAAAAATTGACACTCTAACATCGCAATTAAAAGAACTAGAGAAGCAAGAGCAAACACATTCGAAAGCTAGCAGAAGGCTAGAAATAACTAAGATCAGAGCAGAACTGAAGGAGATAGAGACACAAAAAACCCTCCAAAAAATCAATGAATCCAGGAGTTGGTTTTTTGAAAAGATCAACAAAATTGACAGACCACTAGCAAGGCTAATAAAGAAGAAAAGAGAGAAGAATCAAATTGACGCAATTAAAAATGATAAAGGGGATATCACCACCGACCCCACAGAAATACAAACTACCATCAGAGAATACTATAAACACCTCTACGCAAATAAACTGGAAAACCTAGAAGAAATGGATAATTTCCTGGACACTTACACTCTTCCAAGACTAAACCAGGAAGAAGTTGAATCCCTGAATAGACCAATAGTAGGCTCTGAAATTGAGGCAATAATTAATAGCCTACCAACCAAAAAAAGTCCAGGACCAGATGGATTCACAGCTGAATTCTACCAGAGGTATAAGGAGGAGTTGGTACCATTCCTTCTGAAACTATTCCAATCAATAGAAAAAGAGGGAATCCTCCCTAACTCATTTTATGAGGCCAACATCATCCTGATACCAAAGCCTGGCAGAGATACAACAAAAAAAGAGAATTTTAGACCAATATCCCTGATGAACATCGATGCAAAAATCCTCAATAAAATACTGGCAAACCGGATTCAGCAGCACATCAAAAAGCTGAAAGAAAGAAAATGCACTCTTTTTAAATATACATGATGAAGACAGTTCTCTTCCAATATTCTTTTTTTTTTTTTTTTTTTCATGAGTGATTTTAGCAGAGCACATGTGAAATAAACACAACATTTCCCAGTCCCACTTGCAGCTTAGATGTGGCCATGTGACTGACTTCTGGCCAATGAAATATAAATGGAAATATAACATGGTAGCTCCCAGGAAATTTTCCTAAAAGACAATTGGTACGCACTCTTTGCCCCTTCTTGTGGCCTTCTTACATCCTTCTTGGAATGTGGATGTGGTGAGAGCTCCATCTTGCAACATGTGGGTGAAATTCCACCACATAAAGATAATTTGGTAGAAAACAGAAATGAGTGGGGCCAACATATCTGCCTTGGCTGCAAACCTCCAGGGTTTTTCAGCAGAAAGAAATATGCTTCACTTTTATTTAAGTTATTGCTACACCTTGAACCTCTGTAACAGTTAGCCAAAGCAAATTATAATTGGTAAAATAAAGAGAGTTTCTGGGAAAACTACATTCAGCACAGTTTTATTTTACAGTAATTTCTTTTAAAACTCATCTCTTCCAGGTAGAGAAAAAATGCATATTTAGAGAAGGGAAATCTGTGACATGACAAAACCAAAAAATACACAATGAATAAAGTCAAATATTAATATTAACCTCCAAAATGAGGCTAGTCCTATGGACACAAAATTTTTTTCTATATTAGAGTCTTTTTCCTTTGACAATAATAAAAATGTTTATTTAGATAACAAGCAAGCAAATATGGTCCCCTCATATACTGAAGAACTAGAATCATCTATGGTGAGGATGAAAATGCTTGTATACAACTATCCTGGGAAACAAAAATGTTCAATTACTTTGAGAAAAAGACTGGGGATATTGATCTATGGCTATCTCTGAGATTATGTGAATTGTATATCTAGTCAATTTCTTATCTGAAGCAAGTTTTAAACTAACCTCTAAGTGAACTGTGAAGATTTATAAGAATCTGAAAATGTTAAAGATACAAAGCAAATGATCCTGGATGAAGTGGTGATCATAAAAAGCAAATCACTCTGCAACTCTTAAGTGCTTTGAACTATAAATAGGAATATGCAGAAGATAAGCTGATGGGCAGAAACAAACTTCCATTTAATGCATTTCAAAAAGCTCTTTGACTTAATAAATATAACAGATTTTCTTCTTTAAATTCTTTCACCACCTGCTCTTAACAACTAAGAATTCAGAAGAAAGTATATTTAAAACTAAACAAGGAAATGTAAATCAAGGCTAGTTTAGATATCTAATTTAGATGGTATACTGTGCTGAATGGTTCATGTTTTAAAGAGTTTCAAGAAGTCGCAATAAGATAAGAATATTACTCATTGATAATTGGTTTGTTGTAAGGAGACCCTTTGATAGTCCAATATACACTAAATACCTCAAGACACCAACTAAATGGGGTTAATCTTTTGCAATTTAAAGCTTTGCTTCTGGTAGTAAAACTTCCATGTAATTGGGATCAATAGTCAAATCATACAATTCATTTTGGGCTGCTGGGTGGAAACAAAAGTTCCTCTATTGGCTCACAATCACTCTCTCAGTGGTATGCAAAATGCAATAACTGGCCAGTGAATGATATTGACAACAGCTAGGGATTATCTTAGATTATACAGCCTTCAGCAGAAACATAAACACTTGAACAGAGCAGCATGAAATGGAAGATAGTGTGTGGGAGGAGGCAAGCTCTTATCTGAAATACACAAGAAGAAACTTAGATATGGCAAAAAAGACAGTATATAGAGGCTACAATTGATGGAGGGAGATTATAATAAATGACAGATTAATGAGACTTGTTTTCTTGAAGTTTATGATGGCTTATTTCTGGCATATATGCCAAGTTGATGTTATCAAATTATAGTGTTCATCACCATTATTATCATCAAGTAGTACTGATTACCAATGTGCACTCTAGTGGGCATTATATATACAAGCAAAATTCATGTGGTTTCTGACATTCAACAACCAATAAAATAAATCAGACCAAACACTGTAGACATATGTAGGAGAGCATATAGTGAACAAGATACTTAAATCTAGAAAAACTTAAAGGTTAAAAATAATTTTTAAAATAATTTCAGTGTTAGGTGAACTGGTAAGTGTCTTGGCATGTCAGTTTATAATAATGTTGATTGCTGTATCTAAGGGAATAACTTATTCATCATTTTCTATTCATAGATAGCTAAATTTAAAAAATGAATTATATCAAACTAGTTACTTAGTAAATCATGGTTTTCAAAGAAGATCTTTAGGGTAAAAACCAAAACAGAACCTTTCCCCATAAACCATGGTTTCAACAATTCAAAGAAGTGGGACAAGGTGGTTCAAGATGGCAGAATAGAAGCCTATACAATTCATCTCCCTCACTGAAACATCACATTTTAACAACTATGTGCACACAGGAAAGCACTGTCACCAGAACCAAAAACCAGGTAAGCAATCACAGTACCTGGTTTTAACTTCATCTTGCTAAAAGAGGCATTGAGGAAAGGCAGGAGAGACAGTCCCGAATTGCCAACACCACCCCTTCCCAATCACCCAGCACTGGATGTACAGTGCAGAGATGGAATCTTTGCACTTTTGGGACAATACAGCTACTGGGGAACTTTACATTGAACTAAGTGCTGTGCTGTCACAGTAGAGAAAAAAGTCATGCTGGGCTCAGCTAGTGCCTGTGCACAGAGGGAATATTTGAACCAGCCCCAGCCAGAAGGGAATTGCCCATCCCAGCAGTCAGAACTCGAGTTTCTTGGCAAGCCTCACCGTTGTGGGCCAAAGTGCTCTGGGGTCCCAGATAAACTTGAGAGGCAGTCTGGGACACACGAACAGTAATTCCTAAGTAACTCCTAGTCATAGCCTGGGCTAAGAGCTAGAGGACTAGGGTGGCATGTGATCTAGGGAGACACCAGCTGGCAGGGCTAAGGGAGTGCTTGCACCATTCCTCCTCTACCCCAAGCAGTGCAGGCCATGGTAACAAAAGTGACTCCTTACTTTTGCTTAAGGAGAGGAGAGTGAAAAATAAAGAGGATTTTGTCTTGCATCTTGGATACCAGCTTAGTCACAGTAGGATAGGGCACTGGACAGAGTTGTGAGGACCCCTTTCTAGGCTCAGATCCTGGACAACACTCTCCAATCAAAAGAGATACAGTGTCTCGACCAGGCATGGTGGCTTATACATGTAATCCTAGCACTTTGGGAGGCTGAAGTAGGGGGGTGACTTGAGGTCAGGAGTTTGAGACCAGCCTGGCCAACATGATGAAACCCCATCTCTACTAAAAATACAAAAATTAGCCATGCATGATGGTGGGTGACTGTAATCTCAGCTACTTGGGTGGCAAAGGCACAAGAATCTCTTGAACCCAGGAGGCAGAGGTTGCAGTGAACTGAGATCCTGCCACTGCACTCCAGCCTGGGCAACAGAGTGAGATGCTGTCTCAAAAAAAAAAAAAAAAAAAAAAAAAAAAAAAAAAAAAAAAAAAAAAAAGAAAGAAAGAAAAGAAAAGAGAGAAAGAAAGAAAAGAAAAGGAAAGAAAAGAAAAAACAGATACAGTGTCTGAATGGATGAAAAAATAAGACCCAATTTTGTGTTGACCACAAGAAGCACTCTTCATCTATAAAGATACACATAGACTGGAAATAAAGGGATGAAAAAAGATATTCCATGCCAATGGAAACCCAAAAAGAGCAGGAGTAACTATACTTATATCAGACAAAAACATCGATATCAGGACAAAAATATTGACATCAGGACAAAAACTGTAAGAAGAGATAAAGAAGGTCATTATATAATAACAAAAGGGTCAATCCAGCAACAAGATGTAACTATTATAAATAAATATGCACTCAACACTGGAGTACCCAGATATATAAAGCAAATATTATTAGAGCTCAGGAGAGAGATAGGCCTCAATACAATAACAGCTGGAGCCTTCAACACCCCCACTTGCAGCATTAGGCAGATCTCCCAGATAGAAGCTCAACCAAAGTAACATTGAACTTAATCTATACTATAGAATAAATGGACCTAATAGATATTTACAGAACATTTAATTCAATGAGTGTAGAATATACATTCTTCTCCTCAGCACACAGATTATTGTCAAAGATAGACCACATAGTAGGTCACAAAACAAGTCTTAAATATTCAATAAAAATGAAATAATATCAAGCATCTTCTCTAACACAATGGAATAAGACTAGAAATCAACAACAAGGAATTTTGGAAGCAATACAAACACACGGAATTTAAACAATATGCTACTAAATGACCACTGGGTCTATGAAGAAATTAAGAAGAAAATTGAAAAATGTCTTTAAAAAATGAAAGAAACACCACATACCAAAACCTATGGGATACAGCAAAAGTAGTACTAAGGGGGAAATTTATAGCTGCAGGTGTCTACATCAAAAAAGAAAAAAACTTCACATAAATCACCTAACAAGGCATCTTAAATACCTAGACAAGCAAGAGAAAATCAAACCCAAAATTAGTAGAAGAAAGAAATAATAAGGATCAGAGGAGAAATAAATGACTTTGTAGTAAAGAAAACATACAAAAAGTCAACAAAATGACAAGTCGGTTTATTGAAAAGGTAAACAAAATTGACAAATCTTTAGCCAGACTAATGAAGAAAAAAGGGAGACGACCCAAATAAATAAAATCAGAAATGAGAAAGGAGATATTACAATTAATACCAGTTTATTGGGGCAATCTGCTCCCGATTGTTAACATGGGTTCTTTTCTATTTCCCTAAGTGTCGGCTGGTTGAGAAACAAAGGGAAAGAGTACAAAAGAGAGAAATTTCAAAGCTAGGTGTCTGGGGGAGACATCACATGTCAGCAGGTTCCATGATGCCCCTGAGCCATAAACCAGCAAGTTTTTATTAGCGATTTTCAAAAGGGGAGGGAGTGTGTGAATAGGGTGTGGGTCACAGAGATCACATGCTTCACAAGGTAATAAAATATCACAAAGCAAATGGAGGCAGGGCGAGATCACAGGACTATAGGACGGGGCAAAATTAAAATTGCTAATGAAGTTTCGGGCATGCATTGTCATTGATAACATCTTATCAGGAGACAGGGTTTGAGAGCAGACAACCTGTCTGACCAAAATTTATTAGGCGGGAATTTCTTCATCCTAATAAGCCTGGGAGCGCTACAGGAGACCGGGGTTTATTTCACCCCTTTGGCTTCAACCATAAAAGACAGCTGCCCCCAAGGGGGCCGTTTAGAGGCCTACCCTCAGGGGCACATTCTCTTTCTCAGGGATGTTCCTTGCTGAGAAAAAGAAATCAGTGACAGTTCTCCTATTTGCTTTTGAAAGAAGAGAAATATGGTTCTGTTCCTCCCGGCTCACCAGTAGTCAGAGTTTAAGGTTATCTCTCTTGTTTCCTGAACACTGCTGTTACCCTGTTCTTTTTTCAAGGTGCCCAGATTTCATATTGTTCAAACACACATGCTCTACAAACAACTTGTACAGTTAATGCGATCATCACAGGGTCCTGAGGCGACATACATCCTCCTTAGCTTACGAAGATGATGGGATTAAGAAATTAAAGTAAAGACAGGCATAGGAAATCACGAGTATTGATTGGGGAAGTGATAAGTGTCCATGAAATCTTCACAATTTATGTTCAGAGACTGCAATAAAGACAGGTGTAAGAAATTATAAAAGTATTAATTTGGGGAACTAATAAATGTCCATGAAATCTTCACAATTTATGTTCTTCTGCCATGGTTTCAGCTGGTCCCTCTGTTCAGGGTCCCTGACTTCCCGCAACACCAGATAAATTCAAAGGCTCATTAGTGGCTACTATGAGCAACTATATGCCAACAAACTGAAAAATCTAGAGGTAATAGATAAATTCCTAGACACGTACAACCTACCAAGATTAAAGCATAAAGAAATCCAAAACCTGAACGGGCCAGTAACGAGTAACACAAGAGAAGCCTTAGTAAAGTCTCCCAGTAAAGAAAAGCTTGGAACCCAATGGCTGCATTGCTGAATTCTACCAAACATTTTAAAAAGAACTCATACCAATCCTACACAAACTATTCCAAAATAAATAGAGGAGGAGGGAATACTTCCAAGTTCATTCTATGAGGCCAGTATTACCCTGATACCAACACCAGAAAAAGACGTATCAAATAAAGAAAACTACAGGATAGTATGTGATGAATATTGATGCAAAATTCCTCAAAAAAATAGTAGCAAACTGAATTGAACAATACTTTAGAAAGACCATTCATCATGAGCAAGTGGGATTTATCCCAGAGATACAACCATGGTTCAACATATGCAAATCAATCAATGTGATACATCCTATCAACAAAATTGAAGGACAAAGCCATACGGTCATTTCAATTGATGCTGAAAAAGCTTTTGATTAAACTTCAACATTGCTTTAGTGATAAAAAGTCTCAAAACTCTGGGTATAAAAGGAACATACCTTAACATAATAAAAGCCATATATGACAGACCCACAGCTAGTATCATACTGAATGGGGAAAAACTGAAAGCCTTTCCTCTAAGATCTGGAACATGACAAGAATGCCACTTTCACCACTGTTATTCAATATAGTACTGTAAGTCCTAGATGGAGCAATTAGACAAGACAAAGAAACAGATCAGAGAGTATCCAAATCGGAAAGGAAGAAGTCAAATGATCCTTGTTTGCTGAGGCTAAGATCTTATATTTGGAAAAGGCTAAGGACTCCACCAAAAAATGATTAGAACCAATAAACAAATTCAGTAAAGTTGCAAGATACAAGATCAACATACAAAAATGAGTAGCATTTCTATATGCCAACAGTGAACAACCTGATCTGAATAAGATATTAAAAAGTAATTTTCCATTTACAATAGCCACAAATAAAATGAAATACCTAGGCATTTACTTAACCAATGAAGTGAAAGATCTCTACAATGAAAACTACGAAACACTAATAAAAGAAATTGAAGAAGATACACAAAATATCATTGTATTACATGCTCATGGATTGGAAGAACCAATATTTTTAAAAAGTCCACACTACCCAAAGCAATCTACAGAATCAATGTAATTCCTATCAAAATACTAATGAAATTCTTCACAGAAATAGTAAAAACAATTCTAAAATTTATATGGAACCACAAAAGACCCAGAATATATATGTACAGTGACCTTATTTTTGACAAGGTTTCCAAAAACGCACATTGAAGAAAGGACAGTTTATTCAATAAATGGAAAAGGGAAAACTGTATATCCCCATGCAGAAGAATGAAACTGGATCCCTATCTCTTGGCATATACAAAAGTCAAATCAAAATGGATTAAAGACTATAATCTAAGACCTCAAACTATGAAACTACTACAAGGAAACATTGGAGAAACTCTCCAGGACATTTGTCTGGGTAAAACAAATTTTAAGTAATATCCTACAAGCACAGACAAAAAAAGCAAAAATAGACAAATGGGATCACATCAAGTTAAAAAGCTTCTGCACAGTGAAACAACCAATAAAGTGAAGAGACAAGCAACAGAAAGGGAGAAAATATTTGCAAATTACCCATCTGACAAGGGATTAATAACCAGAATATATGAGGAGTTAAACAAACTCTATAGGAAAAAGTCTAATAATTAGATCAGAAAATATACAAAAGATTTGAATAGGCATTTCTCAAAAGAAGACACACAAATGGCAGACAGGTGTATGAAAATATGCTCAGCATCACTGATCATCAGAGAAATGCAAAGCAAAACTACAATGGGATATTCTCTCACCCCAGTTAAAATGACTTGTATCCAAAAGACAGGCAGTTATGAATGCTGGAGAGAGTGTGAAGAAAATGGAACTCCTGTACACTGTTGGTAGGAATGTAAATTAGTACAACCAAAATGGAGAAGAGTTTGGAGGTTCCTCAAAAAACTAAAAATAGGTTTACTATATGATCCAGCAATCCCACTGCTGGGTATGTAGCCAAAAGAAAGCAAATCAGTACATCAAAGAGATATCTGTACTCCCACATTTGTTGAAGTACTATTCATAATAGCCAAGATTTGGAAGCAACCTAAGCATCCATCAACAGATGAATGGACAAAGAAAATATGATAACATACAAAGTGGAGTACTATTCAGCCATAAAAAGAATGAGATCCTGTCATTTGCAACATCATGGATTGAACTGGAGGTCATTGTGTTAAATGAAGTAAGCCAGGCACAGAAAGACAAACATCACGTGTTCTCACTTATTTGTGGGAGGTAAAAATCAAAATAATTGAACACATGGAGATAGAGGGTAGAAGGATGGTTACCAGAGGCTGTGAAGGGTAGTGGGGGGTTGAGGGGGAGGTTGAAATGGTTAATTGGTACAAAAAATAGAAAGAATGAACAACACCTAGTATTTGCTAGCACAACAGTGTGACTATAGTCAAAATAATCTAATTGTACATTTTTAAATAACTAAAAAAAATACCATTTTACTGTCTGTAACACAAAGAATAATTGCTTGAGGAGATGAACACCCCATTTTCCATGATACTTGCATGCCTGTATCAAAACTTCTCATGTACCCCATATATAGATATATATATGTATATACACACACACACTATGTATATATATGTTTACATATATACATAGTAAATATATAATACCATGTACCCACATGTATATATATTATGTACATATATAAATATATACTATGTACCCACAAATGTTACAAATAACATTTAAAGATAAAAAATTTTGAAAAGTGGAACATAAATGGAAATTTGTACTTCTCCATCAGTCTATTGTATCTTCCTCTGCATTGTCCCCATGACTGAATCTATGGGATTCGTTTCTTCCAGTAAGAAAAAAAAATGGCTATGGAATAGGATATGAACAACTTTCTTAAGTTCAGGACATAAACCAACAGTAAGAATTTTGTGTTGGCACATATACCTATACCCGGCTTGTGGAATAAAGATCCAGTCTTGCATAAAAATCTTCAAATATGGTAGAGATTAATGCTAAGACTGCAATGATAATCCTTCCTGAGTTGTCAGCATCCTGTATGTGCTTATCATGTATCTTCCCAACTACATATGGCATTGTGACAAATAGAAGAGGCTGCTAATGCTGCTATAGCTGAATGTCTCATTTAGGAACAAACAATTCTGGAAAAGCTCCCAGATTATGCATCTGTCCCTCTAGCTTCCTCTTTAAAAGATAAAATTGTATGGTGATAACGTGAGGATTACTATACTATTCTTTCCTTATATGGATAATGTGAGGTTATTTCCTTACATTGACATGAAAGAAAAATATTTATTGAATGTCTCAGTAGAAAGATTACAACTGAGATAGCAAATTCTTATCAGAAACTTGCATGAGGAATGGGCTTGCAGAATTGCATGCTCATTCCCTACTGTCTGAATACAGAGATGATTAGGGACTTTCTCTTCAAATCTGATTTATTTGGTTTCTACTCCTGTTTTCTCTCCTTTCATTTATTTCATTGTCTCATTTTTCTTCATGTAGCACACATGGCAGCCAGAGCCTGTGAGTGCTTTAATGCGGCAGGCTTAGTGCTATGAGAACTGAACAATGGAGAAATCCCTGGGGAAGCAGCTTCCAACTGTCCCACCCTCAGCATCCTAATGACCTGTGGAACTGCGGTTCCAGAATGGTGGTGATAAATTTGGAAAATACTTTCTCTAAAGCAGCAGTGCCCACATATTTGACAGGCAGTACTGGGCAATTATGAAATATTCAGGGGTCCATGGTGAAATGCCAAAAATAGAACAATGTAGTATGCTTTTCCTAAAGCTCTACCTTCTTTATTAAAACAATTATGATTTATGTCCCTCCTGTACTTAAAGTATATATTTATTATTTTTAAAATGTAAGTATAAATTTTAGTCCAGTCCATCACTCACACAGAAATGTGTACACATCACAAATGTATGGTTCCATAAACTTTCCTAAAGGAAACACATCAATGCAAGTAGCATCCAGATCAAGAAACAAAACATTACCCAGTTCCTAGAAGCCTGCTTCAGCCCTTGTTAACCACAACTCACAAAGTTGTGACCTCTAAACTCCAAAGTGCCTATTTCTTAGTTTCACATAATAGATGCATACAGTAAGTATTCTCTTATTTCTGACTTATTTTATACAACACTGTTCGTATTTTATTTTTCAACATTTCATTTATTTTATGAAATATTATGAGCATTTGATTAATCAAATGCCCTTATATTGCTTTCTCTAATTTTTTTAGAGGATTCTTTTTTGCTATAGAACTGTAATAACATAGAAATAAATACTCCTAGTCTCATGTCTATTTTACATCATATCTTAAGATCAGAACCATCTTGAATTTAACTACTTATATGGGTGGATAAGTCAACCTGACAAATCTGACTAAGTAGAATTCCAAGAAGGAAATACTGATTTTAAAGCATTACTTTCTTGACAGGGACCTTGTTGTAACACAATAATGCCATCTTATGGCTGTACAGCAATTTGTAGTCTAGAAACTGCTTTCATTTTGATGATACCATTTGAATGGTTCTATCCTCTTAGTCTTCGGGAAGTCATTTTCTAAAAGTGGGAAACATTCACTAATGGCTTGCAGGATAGTAAAGATGGTATCAGAAAGAAACTAAGGACACCAGAGTATAGCATCTGGCATTTAGTAGGCCCTTCTTAAGTGTTTGTTGAAAGAAGAGCTTTGTTTCTCTAATCCTAGACAGATCTTATGCAAATTCTTTGTTTTTACATGTTTCCTATAGGTATATTTTATAAGCAGTTAGTTACGCGAGAATCAATGAAAACTGAATTTAGCAGTAATATTAATTTCCCAAAAAATTAACTAGTAATCTTACATACAGGCATATCTATCCATATGTTCATGGTGCTTGTGGATTTACTGTTGACTGTGTTGACTGTTTGTGAACAATCAGAATGTCCATGAAAATAAGGCTTTTAATACTTTGATGATGTGTAACTTGTTGAGATACATGTTGAAATTCTATTTGCTGAAGACAATGTATGGAAGCAGGTATGTTAGATAATGAATGAGTAGTCATAAATTAGTCTGACTTTTTAAATATCTTCCTATTCTCATCTAAAGAGTAATGTCTGTTTTACTTTATGACATTTAATAGAGATGAGTTTTGCAGTTATAACATTCATGAATTTGATGTTTAATGATGGTCTCAGAATTTATGCCTTGGGAATGCTGAGAATCTAATGCATGCATTTTCTTGTAACTTATTTTGAGTAAAATATGCAAACTTATTGGACCTAAATATTTTGGTTAAAAAGAAATACGCAGATGTACTATTTAGTATGTGCTTAGGCAAGTCACATAACATAAAATATAGTTTTCTCCCTTGTAAAATAATGAAGCAGGGCAAAACCACTCAGGCATTTTCTAGCTGTAAAACAATCCTGTTATAAATTACTAACTATCTCTAATCATTTGAATTATGGTTCAGCAAATATTAACATTAACATCTCTCCCCCTTCCATTGTAGGAAGAGTCTACTTTCTCATTCTATTGATGTCAGATTTGTCAATGTAATTTGCTTTGGCCAATCAAATGTCAGTGAACTTCACAGGAGCATAGGCCATGAGTGTTCTTGGGAGATTAGGTTTATACTTTGGTGACTTGTCATGAAAACATGTCACTGACTCTTCATCTTCGGTCCAGAGCAAAGACATATATAGCAGACCTTAATCCAACATGCATCATAGAGCCTATCTCAAGCTAATCCACATCTTGAAGCAGAGCTTCCTGGCCAAGACCAGCTGAGTCAGTCAAGGTACAAGTAACCTAAACAGCCAAAAATGCCTTTTGTTTTCAGTCAGCAAGTTCTAGGGTGATTTGTACCACAGCATTATTGCAGTCATAGCTAATACTACCATACATGTATTATATAAGAAAAATACCAGTATAGCCCTTCTTACTAGCTCAAATTTATTTTGACTTAAACCCAAGTTGGCTTCCTAAAAAATTCAGCAGATTTTTGTTGACAACACCACATGAAGGCTGTACTGAACATTTGTATATTTATGAATGCATAGCTTCTAAATCTCTCCAAGGATTCAAGAATCTACCATTGTATGGGACTTACTAGACACAAGGCGTTGACTGCCACTACAATGAAGAACACATTCAGCTATTTATTTTCCCTGACCTCTGGCAATAAGAACCTAGTTCTGTGGCCTAAACCTGTCTTATGACAGCAGTCATCAATTTATGACCCATCGGCAAAATCCAGCCTGCCATCTGTCTTGGTAAATAAATTTTTATTTGAACACAACATGCCTATCCATTTATATATTATATATGGTTTCTTTCACCCTAAAACAGCAGAGTTGTGTAGTTGTGACAGAGACTACATGACCTGCGGGGACAAAAATATCTACTAACTGCCCCTTTACAGAAAATAAATCCATCCTCTCACTTATCAGATGCTTCTGCCAGAGACCCTAATTGTGGAATGAGTGACATACAACAAGAATAAAGAATTTACATACTTTTTTTTGGCAGTGATGATAGTAAGCAATACCCAGTGCAATGGTGCTCCCGGTAAAGCAGTGGACTCTGGCATGACAGCAAAATAATTCAGATTTACCTCATAACTTGATACTGGATATATTCTGGATGCCTAGCCTGCTCTTCTTTTATACTTTCTGTTCATTGCTAAACCTAGCTCTCAGGCTTTCCTATTGATTCCATGAGGTATCTGATATCCTTCTAGTAATTTATATAATTCTACCTAAAGTAACTAGAGTCACTTTCTGTTAGTTGTAACTCAGAACCTTGAATGGTCTATAGATCTTGATTTATTGCTAATTATTAGTAAGATGTTTTCATTCCATTCTCCAGGGATCTTTTTCTTGCCCTCTTGTATAGCTCCAATCTATCAACCCTTATTTTACTGGCTAGTTGTCCATTTTCTCTCCAAGACTGTGAAGCTCTTCAAAGTGGGGACTGAGTCTAATTCTCTTCTCTCTGTAGTTCTCAGGGAAATTTGAAAGCATGTCAGAATGAATTGACAGATGTCATGACTATCAGAGCCATAAGATCACCATTTTTATCATCAAAATTGCCAACCTTAACTGAGCCATTATTGTGTTCAAGCAATACACTAAGTTCCCCACGTATATTGTGTCACATAATCTTCATAACAACCCTGTGACAAAGACACTATTCTTTATATATAAGAAATGTATGGAGCAGAAGATTTAAGAAACTTGCTCAAGGGCACATAGAGAGTCAGCAGCAAAGTCAGAACTCCAAAACAGGTTGGAACTCTACAGCCTGTGCTCATAAGCAATTACTTAAGAAAGTTTTTATCTGAGATTAAAGTCATAGGAAATTTAGCAGCTCCTGACCAATTCCTATAGAATGTCAATGGAAGTACAATTTCAACCTCTGGATAAGGAAAGGGTGAATCTACTGGGGTTAGAGAAACTCTATCCTTTGTCAAAACCAGAAAAGTCCTCAGAGTTGGGGTGCGATTTTAGCTACCCTCTCTGTGGAATGACATTAGTGTTTCTGCTTATTTTTAAGTCTAAGGTGAAGGTAAACTGAAAGGGAAATGTCCATATGACCCAGTGAGAAGGGAATACCTGGATCATTTGCCAAAAATTACTTATAATTAAAGTGGAGGAGAAACCTCAAAAAGCAGAAAGCGTTATTTCTACTTTAGTTCAAAACTGGTAGGTGTGTACAGAAGCACAGTAATCACTGGCCACCCAAGAAGCCTCAAAGGTCCTTAGGGGATGGTGTGGGTGGCCTAGAATGCTTGGAGAAAACACTGACTATAAGAAGATAAACCAGAGGGGAAGAACTTCCTAACAGTGGAATGAACATCCCAAAAGATGGTAATGAAACTGACATCACTGGAGTAGCCTGCAGAGCTTCATAATGACTCAATGTGAAATGCTGGGAGAAAGTACACCATGGCAGCAATAGAAGTTTATTTAAATATTTTTATTTGTTTATTTTAGAGACAGTCTGTTATTCAGGCTGGAGTACAGTGGCACAATCATGGCTCATGGCAGCCTTGAATTCCTGGGCTCAAGGGATCCTCCTGCCTCAGCCTCCCAAAGCACTGGGATTACAGGCATGAGCCACCATATTATAAGTTTAAGTTTGTATTTGTAGCATATACACAGAGTGGCTGAGTTTCTTTTCCCTTATCAAGTCTGGCTTTGGATACTGTGGGACCAGCTATTTTCAAGGAAGTTGAAATAAATCTCTCTTTTTTTGTTGCTGTTTTTTGTTTTTGCTTTTGTTTTGTTTTGTTTGAGACAGAGCCTTGCTCTGTCACCCAGGTTGGAATGCAGTGGCAGATTTTGGCTCACTGCAGCCTCTGCCTCCTGGGTTCAAGGGATTCTCCTGTCTCACCCTCCCAAGTAGCTGGCACTACAAGCACATGCCACCATGCACAGGTAAGTTTTGTATTTTTAATGGAGATAGGGTTTCACTATGTTGGCCAGGCTGGTCTTGGACTCCTGACCTCAAATGATCTGCCTGCCTTGGACTCCCAAAGGGCTGGCATTATAGACATGAGCCACTGCACCTGGCCTGGAAGTTGAGATAAATCTGTTAGACTATCCAAAGGGGAAATATTCTCAGGTTTCTGAGAGGAGGCTTGAGTCCAGACACATTGAACACCCACTCTGTGCTCAACACTATATCAATCCTGAGCATATAACACAAATAAAACATAGCCCTTTTCTATAAGGAGCTTGTGCGGGAGCCAGAAAAGTAAACAAATTGATTACTATGTGTTAGGTTCTAGGAGTAGGCGCATCAGATCTTATATTCTACAGGGTAGCCACCAAGTCTGGAAAATTTACAAATACATAAATGACTTATTGATATATTACATTAAATGATGAAACAATATCTGAGTTTCCAGATGTTATGAGCAAGTAATCGTTTTAGGATTTCTAGAAAAAGACAACATCTGAAGAACAGGTAGGTCAGAGGGAGAACAAAACACTTGGGCATCCACAAATTGATTTAATATCGCTAGAACATAATTCGGAGGGGCTGGCTGTAGGGCAGGCAGGAAGAAATAAACACTGAGGCTGACCAGATAATTATAAGCAATTAAGGAGTCAGGGTGTCATTCTCAAGGGAATGAGATTATAGTACCGAAGCTCTTACACTTTAGAAAAATGATGACCACTGAAAGATCATTGAGAACAAAGTAGAGACAATCATTTCAGACAACTGAGATTAATGCTAGAAATCTCTTTAGGTGCCTGATGTAGTAAACCAAGAACTAAAATAGGAGTAAAGATGGTTAGAAATGGACAGATGTAAGAGATACCATGGAGGTTCCCTGTAATTATTAGACAAATGATTTGATTTCCTCTGAGAATAATTAAGAAGCCTACCTTGAGAATAAAGAACTTTGAAATGAATCACTTTAAGCTGTTAGATAACTTTATTACTTTTAATCTCAAAATGTAAAAGAAAAAGTATTCCACTTCTTGTGATGTGAGGCTAAATAATGTAACTGAATTTCTGCGCCCCCTTCAATTAAGTCAACAGCTAAATATTTCAATTAAGAAAAAAATAAATATGATTTTAAATTAACAAATTCCCCATTGCAAAAGAAAAATGTGAGGGAGGGTTATGCAAAGTGTAAAGTGTTGCCCTCCAAAATAGAAATAAATGAAAATCAATTTTTATTGATAGGCAATATTTTAAACATGTTAATCTAAGTATCAAACTCCTATACATTTTTGGACACAGATTTGACTAAAGATAAATATGTTATATCGAACAACTGTTTATAGCACCTCAATTTAATGACCCAATCTGATTTACGATTACCTGAAATTTTAGAAGATACAATGCTTCAACATAATGCTAAATTTAATACTGAATAATTTCTACAATTCAGCTCATTTTTCTGAATTGTTCATCATTATTTGTTCTCATTTTACTCACTATTTTTCAATGACAGTGATACTTCTTTTTCCCTGTCTTTTTTCCTTGGAGGGTACTGAAATAAATTCTACAGTTCCCTGAAAACAAATCATTTCTCTAAGTATCAAGCAAAATATACGTGTTACCTACCCTTGTCGGTCCTTGTACATTTTGTTAACTTTTTCCCATTGGAAATCAAGCTGGGAGAGAGCTTCCTGTAGCTTCACCCTTTCCACAGGTGTTGCACTTTGCAATGCTGCTGTCTTCTTGCTGTGAATAATGTCAATCCGACCTGAGCTTTGTTGTAGATTATCTTTTATATTCTGTAATATAAAAATTTTAAAACAAGTAAAAAAATGAATTAGCTGTCTATAGAAAGAGAAAAAATATGTATAAATCCCAAAGGTAACAAATGGTGTTGCATATCTTAATTACTGACTTTTTAAAGTTAATAACCATGAAGTCCAGTGACTTTGATATGCTCAAATTCAATAGGTAAATCATAGACCTCGCCCTGAGAGAGTGGATCCCTCCCTACATCTTAAAACTGCCTTCATTTGGCTTCTGTATCCTAACCTCTTCTGGTTTTTCTTCTACCTTTATGTCCACTGCTTCTCAGTTTCCTTTGCTGGATCCTTCTCATCCTGTTCTTAATATTAGAGTGCTCTGACTCAGTATTTGCATTTCTTTTCTTCTCTGTCCATAATCCCTCCCATTTGTTCTCATAATTTCAAATATCCCGTATAAGACAATGACACCCAAATGTGTATTGCAAGCCTGGACATCTCCTCCGAACTCCATTCTAACAAATGCTAGTACTTTCTCAACACTTGGAGGTCTCACGAGACTTTCAAACTTAATATGATGCAAACAAAATTCTGAACTGCATTTCCTAATCCTTCTCCTCCCATAGATTCCCTCATTTCAGTAAATGGCAATTACTGATTTCAATTGAATTATAGTAATTCAATTAACAATTACTCAGATTGACGACTTTGGAGCCATCCTTAATTTTTTCAGTCTCCAGTATTCGAATTATTGGACAATTGTTCTGGCTTGACTTTCAGGACATATCCAGAATTTGACCACTTCTCACTACCTTTCTTGCTACAGCTCTGATATAAGCTATCGTTATCTCTCATCTGAATTACAGAAATATCTATCTAAATGGTCCTCTTGCTTCCAGTCTTTCCCCTCTAGTGGATAATTCTCCACACAAGAGCCGAAAAGATTCTTTCAAAACATAATTGGGATCATATCACTCCTCTGCTCAAAATCTTCCAGTGGCTCTTCATCACAGAGTTCAATCACAGCCAATTTCAAAAGCCTACATGAAAAACAATTATTCTTGCTGCACTTTATACAACTACTCAGACCAAGTATAATAAAGCAAATCAGTCCTGTGATGATTTGTCTTTAGTAAAAATGGGAGACTGGAGAGAGAAAAAAAAAATATGTTTTAAGAACTATGGTACACCTGCTATTAGTCTCATCAGTTGTTTGAGTTTTTTCCTGCAATATAGACTGACCCCGCTTATTCCTGTGAATCTGCCAGTGATCTCTGACTATACCTCAGAAGAAACAAGAAGGGTGGGTAATGTAAAAACCTGCATCAGTATTCTAATTCTGGACATGTATTGGAATCAGCTAGCAACCCCATATCACTTTGGTTCCAACAGTTGCCCAGTTCATGAAAAGCCTTCTAATTTAGTTTACTTGGGATAATTTTACTTATTTTGTTTTACGGTTGTGGAATATATTTGCTGTTGTACTCTGTGTAGGAATGCAGTATAAGCTTAGTCAATGTTTTCTTAAATTGAAAACTTACTAATCTTCCAGATACCACCATTTATCAATTATGAATGGCCCTCACCAAACTGATAATTGCTGACTGAGCTCCTCTCTACCCTGAATACAAGAGACCCTAATAGTTAGGCAGAAATATCATCACCCATATTCAGCCTGAAGAAGTAACAGAAGATGTATCTTCATCCCTCTACTACCCTTAGGATTAAGGGTTCCCTTGTAAAAGAAAGGGGGGAAATAGGTCAGAGGCATTAGAACCAGATCAACTCCATCTTGAATAGGGGCTGGGTAAAATAAGGCTGAGACCTACTGGGCTGCATTCCCAGGAAGTCAGGCATTCAAAGTCACAGGATGAGACAGGAGGCCAGAACAAGATACGGGTCACAAAGACCTTGCTGATAAAGTTGCTGTAAATAAGCCAGTCAAAACTCACCAAAACCAATATGGTGAAAAAAGTGACCTCTGGTCCTTCTCACTGCTCATTATACACTAATTATAATGCATTAGCAGGCTAAAAGACACTCCTACCAGCGCCGTGACAGTTTACAAATTCCACAGAAGTGTCAAGAAGTTACCCAATATTGTCTAAAATGGCAGGAACCCTCAGTTCTGGGAATTGCTCACTCCTTTTCCCAGAAACCTCATGAATAATTCACCCCTTGTTTAGCATATAATCAAGAAATAACTAAAAGTATCCTGAGTCAAGCAGCCCATGCCACTGCACTGCCTATGGAGTGGTCATTCTTTATTCCTTCACTTTCTTAATAAACTTGCTTTGACTTTTTTTTTTTTAAAAAAAAGCATAATCTTTACTATGACCTATACATCTCTCTATGACTTGGTTGTATACTACCTACCATTCCAACTTCATCTCTTCCCAGTCTCTTCATAGTCCACAACACTCCACCCTCATTAGCTTTACTGCATTACTTGAGTATACCAACTATATTCTTGCTTCAAGATTTCCGCCCTTGCTGTTCTCCCTGCCAAAAATAGTTTTCCTAACCAACATTTATATCACTGGTTCCCTTACTTCTTTCTCATGTTAAAGGGGCCTTCTCTACTACCCTATTTTAAATAGCATCAGCAATCACTCTTTATTCCTTGCATTATTCTTCCCTTTTCTTTATAGTACTTATTTCTAACATTAAAATATATATCAAGTGGCCTGTATATACCATTAGACTGAAATCTATGAGTATAGGGATGTTGTTATCTGTTGGGCTTCCAAAGCTCAAACCTGTGCTTGGCACATGATAGATGGCAAATGCTTTTTTGTTGAATGAATGAATAGATGATCCCATAAATTGAATCCATGCTTTATTTATATTCTATTTAATGGAGAAATCACAAACCACAAATGTGTTATATAAGAAGAAAGAGAAATCTAAACATATTTATTCTCAAATAAATTTGCTAAAAACTACATTCTGGCTATTCTTGCTAGTAAGAATTTGCTTATTTTGATCATCTAAATCATATATAGGGTCCACTGAACAAAATGTATTGAGTTCTTCCCATGTGTAAGGAGCAATATAGCAGAAAGAAAGGTGGGTGAAACACAGTTTAGTTTGCTTTTAAGAAGTTTTAAGTGGGTTTTATTGTAGTAGTAAGAAAGGGTATGGTTTGAAGAATTGAACAAAATGGAAGTACAGAAGCCTTAGCTAGATGAGAAGGAATAGATGAGTGTTCTTAGTGGTACCAAACATCTTCTAGAAGTTCAGAGAAAAAATATATCATATATCATATTTGGTCTTAGGCTCAGGAAAGAATTCATGAAGAAGGAGCAATCTGCAGTAGACATACCTGACTAGTAGAAGTGGGAAGAACATTAGAGCTAGTAGGTAATACACACACAAAGCTAGGTAACAAGTGCAGTCATATTTGGTTGCCTTTTTGGTAGCATAGAAGCTTAGGGGAAGATGGGCCAGGAAACAGAGGCTGAGGATATTCAATAATGTATTTTGAATTTCAACAGAAAATTCTGCCTGTACTTCAGTAGCTAATGGGGAACTATGATTTTTAAAATTTATCATTATGTAAGATTTCATATATATATATGAAAGTAGGAAAATAATACAAATAGCTCCCATAACCCTATAATCCAGTGCCAACTGTTATGACTCCATGGACAACCTTATTTTATGTATCACCCCACCCACTCACCTCTTCAACTAGATTATTCTGAAACAAATTGATATATTTTTTATCCATAAATACTTCAGCATTTTTCTCTTGCTGAAATATTCTCTCATGATAACTCTTTTTTCAGAAAGTACATATAATACCATTACCACACCTACAATATTAACAAAAGTTCATTAATTAAATCAAGTATCTAGCTGCTATTCACATTTGAGTTGAAGTGGGAAGGGAGTTTAGGAAAACAGCTCAGCAGAATTCAGTGGCTGTGTGTTGGGTGAAGAAGAGGAAGAACTTGAATGACTCTTAGGTATCTAAACTGAGCATCCACATGATTTGTGGTGTCATTGGGTAAAAGGATTTCAGATGGATGAATAGGTTCCATGGGTGCATGCTTGTATATGTGTGCATAAATGATTAGTTCAATTTTGGACTTGGTCATAATGAAAAGCCTTTGAGGCATCAAACTGTAGATGTTCCATAGGCAGTTGAAATCAGATTTTGAGGAATAAGATGACAAGGATTGCTGAGCCATACATATTTTCACATTTGGATACATGGACTAGGCTTTCTGAGCAAAGAGTTCTGGTAACTGACTTAAAGGATGACTGAATGGCAAGCTTACCTTGGAATTTAGTGCATTGCTCCGGAGAGACTTAAAAACTTTTATCTCTAAGAGCCCTTTGATTACATTTCAACTTATATTCCAAAAATAATAGACCTAGATCTTTGGTTTATATCCCAGAGCAAAGTCTCTGTCTTTCTGTATGTCTGTCTCTCTCACTCTCCTCCTGATGCATCAGGTGTTGTATATAAGCTCTGAGATCCACAATATTGGGGTTTCTCTCCTGTACTACAACCCCTGCACTCACAGATAAACATCTTGCCCTAAGATGCTTTTGAGTAATTAATGGTATATTCTGTCATCCAGAGATCTTGTGTTCCTGACTAAATATAAATGTTAACAAGTATCAAAAAAGGGAATCTTTTTTTTTTTTTTTTTTTTTTAGAAACGGAGTCTTGCTCTGTCGCCCAGGCTGGAGTGCAGTGGCGTGATCTAGGCTCACTGCAACCTCCACCTCCCGGGTTTACTTACACCATTCTCCTGCCTCAGCCTCCCGAGTAGCTGGGACTACAGGCGCCCGCCACCAAGCCCGGCTAATTTTTTGTATTTTTTTTTTCTTTTTTTTAAAAATTTATTTTTTATTATGATTATACTTTAAGTTCTAGGGTACATGTGCATAACGTGCAGGTTTGTTACATATGTATACTTGTGCCATGTTGCTGTGCTGCACCCATCAACTCGTCAGCACCCATCAACTCGTCATTTACATCAGGTATAACTCCCAATGCAATTCCTCCCCCCTCCCCCCTCCCCATGATGGGCCCCGGTGTGTGATATTCCCCTTCCTGAGTCCAAGTGATCTCATTGTTCAGTTCCCACCTATGAGTGAGAACATGCGGTGTTTGGTTTTCAATAGAGATGGGGTTTCACCGGGTTAGCCAGGATGGCCTCAATCTCCTGACTTCGTGATCTGCCTGCCTCGGCCTCCCAAAACAAAGGGAATATTCTTGCCTATCTTCAGTCAAAATTGGGAAGGATTTTAATCATTTGTAAGTTGGAGACTGGGTTAAATAGGGAGTGACTGCTGCTGATTGTACCGCTTTCCAGATGATGGGCTCTGAAGAAAACTTCACAATTAGAGAGGGAAACAGGAAAGAAGTTAACAATAAAACTTAGAGGGTTTTCTGCGTTATTCTAAGATTTCATGTTTATGGTGCATGAGGACATGCCTTGAACAACAACTAAGCTGTAGAGGCAGGTGAGACTATGGACAATATCAGTTGTAAAAGATAAAAGCCAATGCTTACAATGGGAACCTTAAAAAAAGCAACTGTGTTCTCATGTCTTATATATCAGCTCAGCAACAGGATAAGATACAACAGTTATGGGTGATGTGAGTGAATTTCAGATAAAGAAGGTATTTTTAAAATACAATTTCAAGGCATTCTCTTCAAGTCTATGTACATCTTGTGATGGAAAGCTTTCACTATTTCTTTTGTTTAGCACCTCAATTTAACTCTGTGGAAAAAGTACTTATCTGATAGGTCAGGTATTACCATACAAAAGAAAGAACAAGCCAACACAGAAATAGTCTGAGAATTTACTTATCTGGAGGAATTCAGGTTAAAACTGTCTTTTAGCAATTTCACATAGAAAATTGAGTCATTGGAATATGTGTGATGTTGAATAAGACTGGGGTGGTCAGATTGCTCAGGAAAGGTGTTTAGAGTGAAAAGAGTGAGAAGAAATGTGGCATAAAGATGAACCTTTGTGGAAAGCATGGGCAGAGGAAGGAGATGAGTATCCCTAAAGAATAATAGTCATCAGACGCAGGAGGAGAACCACAAAGAGGGAGAGAGCCGTCAACCAGTCAGATGCAGCTAGGACCAGGAGGGAAAAGTCAACTTGGGCAATTTAGGAGGCCATTGGTGATCTTATCAAGAGCAACAGCAGCATGTTGGAAGTGGAAAACATAAATGTAAGCAGACCAGACTGTCTTTTGCTGTCATTCTCTTTCACTACAAAATCAAAAATAGCTTAGCACAACATTGCAGTATGCCGTATTTGACATCAGAGACTTGTTTATTGAAGGAAAGTTTACTACTAATAAAAACAAAACTCATAGTAAAACGGAAACTGTTGGATACTATGCTCATTATCTGGGTGATGGGGTCATTCATATCCCAAATCTCAGCATCAAACAATATCCATATATCCATGTAACAAACCTGCACATGTATTCCTGAATCTAAAATATAGTTGAAATTATAATAAGAGATACAATGGATTTAATACCTATGATTAATGCCCTAAAAGTCATTGAACTCAAGCATATCTCTAGTATTATTTCTTTACTTTTATTTACCTGGTAGAATTTTACTACCATCTTCTGATGGCTCCAAGCCTAGAGTCTTGGGTGGAATGTTTAGGGTTATTCCACTACCCTGATTAGGTCAGGTGTCAGAACCATGCACCAACATATCTTCTTGGCTGCTTCTGTTAACTTGCCTGACCTGGGAAGCCTGATTTCACAAGTACTTGATTTGATTCAACTCTAAATTCTTTAAGTCACTGACTCCATCATTCTTGCTTGGCTGCCAGTCCAATGACAAAGATCCATAAGGCTGCAAAGTTCTCCACTTGATACCAAGCAGCCAGCTGAATGAAAGGCTGATTACTTAAATTCAGAGTGGGTAACCAATCACATTTGTTAGTACACAGACGGCCCAAACCCTTTAAATGCATAGCTGTAAGCACCCATGGAGAAAAAATTCAAGGAAAGAGATAAAGGATCTTCCCCAACAGCATATAAAAGTTGTCCAGTTATGGCTTTGATATGGTTTGTGTGTGTGCGTGTATGTGTGTGTGTATGTATACTCTGAGGATTTGAGCTTGCAAAGCTTCTTGATTTTAATCTGAGTCTCTGGAGAGCTATCAATTCTTTGGAATGCTGTAGGATTGCTCAGCATCAAGTTATGAACGGTTTTAGCAATGCTGGGCAGCATGTTGCAAATGCAGGAAAACTTTTCATCTTAAATGAGAAAAGCAAAAAGCAAAAACTGGGGCAGGGGATGTCATACTCCCTGGATATCTAGATATTAGCTCCTTGGTGCATTCTCAGAGAATGCTGTCAAAATTGGCTGGAGTCCAGGAAATAAATCCTTTTTAAATTCCCTGCACATATTTGTGTCCCCAAGGCATTACACACAGAAAAATGGTATGTGCACCAAAGAAAATTTTGTAGCACTTTCCATAGTTTAAAGTCAGAGATGAGATCTCTGATAGCATTTTACTATTTTCGTTTGTCTAGAAATAAGTGATCTTTATACTTTCTGACTCTCTAAAAATGAAGCCATAGTCCCTTGTAGTTGCTATGGTGATATAAAAATCCCTAGAATCACTATAGAATATAGCATTTCTATTTCTCTCCCTGAATAATTCCTTATCTGAAAACATGATGTCAGAATGATAAAGTACCAACTTTTTAGTCAACTCCCTTCTTAATTTTGACATGCCCCTATGACTTGACCACTTCACTACTCCACTGAAATTCTGTAAGATATTTATTTTTAGCCAATCTTTCTGCAAAAGGAAATTCTAAATATACATAAAAAAGAAATTTTAATTTCTGAAAGGCATCTGTACATGAATTTATACAACTCGAGTCCTCAATATTTTGAAATAGGATATTTGCATCTCTGGTTCTCCGTTTTCAATAAATTGAATAAGACCCTGAATATATACTGTGAATAGAGAAAAATTAGACAGCATGGTAACTTTTACAACTGGCAGATGAAATCCAGATACCTAAAGGAAAAGCAGATATCTATAAGCCATGTGGCTTCAGTTCATTTATCTATTGAAAAGCTTATTGTTTAAATAAGTGTTTATTGATAACACACAGTATCAGTCTCAAATTTGAGATATGAAAATAAAGACTTTAAAATGTGAGTCTCTCCCTTAAGAAGATAATCGGTTTTTAAAGGAGACACATACAGAAATAATTTGGACATAAAAATGCTTTGTTTATTCAAGTGTTGCGGAGTATGTGTCTTTAACAGTATAAAAGGAGAAGCCAGAGAATACAGATAATTTATCTAGGAAACAAACAAGGGACCTATTTGTCAACTAATCAGTTTAAGATAAAGGTCTCAAGCAACCCTTAACTATGCTCCATTCTTTATCATAAGGGATAGACTTCTACTGTTTAGTTTTTCTTGCATTTAATGTAAAGTGACAACTACTCCCTTGCTGTCAGAGATTTTCATTTCAGAGCTTGCCTTTGCCATCTAAATGGTAAACTTATGTGTATAAATGTCAAAGTAGATATTGCAGAACCTGAACAGAACTAGAGTAGGGGAGAGCAATATCTGACAAATTGAACTTACTGTTAATCACTTTTGATGAAAGTAAACTGAAAATAATTTACTGAAGTTTTAAATATTTTTTTTTTTTTTTTTTTTTTACCTATAGCAAAGCTCATTGCCTCCCAAATACTGTGAAAAGTGCCAGTGTAACTTCTATTATTTAAAATAGCGGCCAGGCTGGGTGGCTGACGCCTATAATCCCAGCACTTTGGGAGGCCGAGGTAGGTGGATCACTTGAGGTCAGGAGTTTGAGACCAGCCTGACCAACATATGAAACCTCGTCTCTATCAAAAATACAAAAATTCGCCAGGTGTGGTAGTGGGTGCCTGTAATCCCAGCTATTCAGGAGGCTGAGGTAGGAGAATCGCTTGAACCTGGGAAGTGGCGGTTGCAGTGAGCCGAGACTGTGCCACTGAACTCCAGCCTTGGCAACAAGAGTGAAACTCCATCTCAATAAACAAACAAACAAGCAAACAAACATCATTTCCTCTGTCCCATTTCTGTGGTCATTCAATTCAGTCGTTTCTTAATCTTCAACATCCAATTACTAAATAAGGATGGCTATAATTTACAAGTGTCCTTGCTCCTGTATTTCATACCTAGAAATAAGCTGACATATACCTTCACAAATCTACAACTCTTTCCAAGCTAAGATTTTAAATAATATGTCCACTGTGGGATGTATATACAAACATTAATTGGCTAATTTGTCTTCTGTTTAAAAGTTTGTCCTCAGTAATAAAATTTTACATCAGAAGTTGTCAGTGTTCTCAAAAAGTTTCAATTAGAAAAAAGTTTTCAAATGAAATAAAATTACAAATATATAAAAGCATAAGTTAAAATATAAGATAATATGAAATCAATTGTTGTTTTAGTGCATTTTCCCCTAAAAATGACTTCAGTGTTTCAATGATATTCTGGTTTGAAATATATCGAACTTTATTTTTTAAAAGAAATGATAAAATTGCTTTTAATGATTTCTCAGTTTTCATTTCTCTGAAGGACTAACATTAGCAGATAGCTGGAAGCACTTATTTTTTTTTTTTTTTTTTTTTTTTTTTTTGAGACGGAGTCTCGCTGTGCTCCCAGGCTGGAGCGCAGTGGCCGGATCTCAGCTCACTGCAAGCTCCACCTCCCGGGTTCACGCCATTCTCCCGCCTCAGCCTCCTGAGTAGCTGAGACTACAGGCGCCCGCCACCACGCCCGGCTAGTTTTTTGTATTTTTAGTAGAGATGGGGTTTCACCATGTTAGCCAGGATAGTCTCGATCTCCTGACCTCGTGATCCACCCGCCTCGGCCTCCCAAAGTGCTGGGATTACAGGCTTGAGCCACCGCGCCCGGCCTGGAAGCACTTATAATTCACATTTTTAACCATATTTATTTCCTGAAGGAAATTCCAATAGCTTCCCCACTGCATCTTTCCCTCCTTGGCAGGATTCAGTACAGTTAGGCACAGTTTTCATCACACAACCCTAGCCTCTCTAGTTTTAACTAGTAATATTATCTTCTAGGTTTCTCTCTGTGTGTCTAACAGCTACATCTCTGTATTCATTCATTAACTCAAGAAATATTTGTTGAAAACCTACCATGAGACAGTCTTTATTTATTTATTTATTTATCTATTTATTTATTTTTGAGACAGAGTCTCACTCTGTCACCCAGGCTGGACTCCAGTGGTGCAATCTCTGCTCACTGCAACCTCCTCCGCCTCCCAGGTTCAAGCAATTCACCTGCCTCCGCCTCCCAAGTAGCTGGGATTACAGGCGCATGCCACCACGCCCAGCTAATTTTTTTTTGTATTTTTAGTAGAGATGGGGGTCTCACTATGTTGGTGAGGCTGGCCTTGAACTCCTGACCTTGTGATCTGCCCACCTTGGCCTCCCAAAGTGCTGGGATTACAGGCGTGAGCCACTGCGCCCGACCTGAGACCGTCATATTTTATATCTTGGGTATATAGTAGTGATCCAGAAAGAAAAAGTCCCGCTCTCTGGAATCTCACCTTCTATAGGAGAATAAAGTAAACAGAGAAAAGGCTAAATTATATACTCAATTAGATAGTAGTTCAGTGCTGAGGAGCAAAATGAAAGCAGGTAAGGGAGAAATGAAGGATAAAGTGGGGGTCAGAATTTTAGATAGGAGGGGTCAGGGAAGACCTTATCAAGAAGGCAGTTTTGAAGTAAAGATCTGAAGGAAATGCAGAAATTAACCATTTAAAGAAAAATCATGAAAATAATATTCCAGGCGGCTAAAGCAAGTATAAGGGCGCTGACACTGGAATGTGCCAGGAGGAGTGGTCAAGAAACATGGAGGAAGTTATTATGGCTGGAGTGTATGAGTCAGCGACCACCAGAGAAATATCAGAATGAGGTGGGTAACCCGCGGAGGGACTTATGAACATAAGGGCTTCCCTGTTTACTTTGAGGGGGTTGGGGAGCATTGGGGCTTTTGAAAAGAAGCGGTAATCTGACTTTTCATTTAAATAGGTATCTCTGGCTAATATGTTGAGACTAGAGTCTACATGGGAGAAGGGAAGGAGGGGGAAGTTGTTAAGAGACAAATGCAATCATCCTTGCTGGAGATAATGGTGGTTTGGATCAGAGTGGAGGCAGGAGTGAATTCTGGATACATTGTAAAGGCCGAGAGTCCTTAGGATTTGGTGGCCAATTACATGTGTGTTGGTAGAGAAAGGATTCAAGGATAACATGAAGAATTTTGGCACAGACAAGTGGAATAATGGAACTGCCATTAACTATAATCTGGAAAATTGCAGGAGGATAAGGTTAGGGTGTAAGATTTTTACATGCTAAATTTAAGATGTTTACTATATTTCTAAGTGAATATATAAAATGCATATATATATGTCATGATTCAGGAGAGAAATCTTTACTAGAGATACAAATTTGAAAGTCACTAGGGGTAACTTTTAATCTCTTCCACACTTGCTCAGAAAATACTGGTATTTTGCTATATTCCCTTTCCAGACCTCTTTTCTTCCAAACCCAACCCTGTAGACAATCTTAGCCATTTCCATCACTTAAATAAAACTTTGACACAAAAGAATTTTATTTAAGGGTGGTGGGAAAGGGGATAAGTAAAATGTCAAGATGGGAGCTTAGATGCACTGCTGTTAGGGCCCAACAGAGAAGGCACCCAGCAGGAGGAGGGAGTTAGCCCTTTGATGGTCGATTCTGCTTAAGGCTATATCAAGGTGTTTTGGGGATAACAGAAATAGAAGGAGCTAGAAGAAAGTACAGGGAAAAAAATTTAAGTCTATAGATTGGTAGACAGTCAGAGACTCTTGGTTCTGTTGCCATGGTGGAATTATTTATACCTTCCAGAAAACCTTTCCTCAACCAATCAGAGTATTTATTTTACCAGATAGATTTACTTAACCATTTTGCACTAACACAGGAAAATGGGTAATCTAGGATGTTGGACATCTCCTGAGTGAACTTTAATAATGAGAGTCCTGGTACAGCTACCTGAATTAAGGGTATAGTTTCTAAATTGGTCCAGCTATGCTGAACACAAATATCTCCTTACTTATTTTTTATCTCTTTATTTTTTCTTGTGTCCAATTTATCCTGCCATTTTAAGGATTATCCCTGTCCAAAATCCATGCATGATGACATATAGCTTTTTGGATACTTTCAAGGCCATCTTTTAGGCAATCAAGACTCCAGGGAAAAAGAAAAAGAAAAAACTGGATTCACAGTTTTTATCCAGCTTGATTTCCTAGTGCTTTGCCAGCAGAGACACTTGGAAGGATAATCAAAGTGAATAACAAAGTGAAGGATAGTCTCTTTGTTATTCTTCAGACACGTCCTTCTGATACAATTGTTTTACCCTTACTGACTTTGTATGTTTAACTTTGAAAACATTTTCTGCATCAAGAAACTGTATAGTGTAGTGCTTAAGAGCAGAAACTCTGGAGCTTGAACATCCAGAGTGGGACTTCAACTATGATATTTAAAAACGATCTCACCTGAGCAAGTCACTTAACTCCTTGGGACCTCCTTTTCTCTGAGTTTGGGTAATAATAATAGAGCCTTCCTCGTAGGGCTGTTATGATGACCATACAAGTTACTATAAGTGTTTAGAACGTGTCCTGGTACATAAATAATAACTGTCAGCTATCAGATTCAAGATTAGTCCAGATTCCAATTATATTCACCTTAGCCTAAGGATTTCTCCTCTATAAAATTCTTCCTAGTTTCTGCTTTTTGCGCTGCTTTCTTCTCTTCATGATTTCAGTTACACTCATGTCTTATATATTTTTGCTTGGATTATGTCCTTAATGTCTTTATTACTTTCTAACTTGTTTGTATAACTATAATATGTATATTCAATAATGTTATAAATTACTAGAGTACCATGATTATTCCTTAATATTTCTTTCTTATCTTTTAGAGTGTTAAGCATAGCACTTGGCTTGAAGTAAAAAGTTGTTGACTTGAAGTAAAAAGTTGAGTTGAACTTGCTTATGAAAATCCAGTTTGAATTGAATCATTGAACCTCTAAGATTTGTTACTCTGTTCAACCATTGTAGACAGGTATTCAGGTCTGGTCAGATGTGAGCTATTCAGGTAATTGCTTGTTTATTCTACTTTACTTTTACTGGTCATTCGCTGTTAAACAGTGGAATAGAAGTCCATATGCATTTCCTGGCTGAGCTTCCTTATGGTTTCCTCACAGTACATTAGGTATCTAACAAAGAAGTCCTTTACTCAAAATTATGTCTGCCCATTTCTCCAGATGCCACAGAGCATCAATAAGAACAAAAAGAAAAACAAACAAACAAAAAACCCTGCACTTTACTGATCCAATGATCACTTTACTAGTCCATCAGCACTAAGTAAATTGAAAACAATTTTACCAGTCCTTTTATGATACGTACATCTTGTGTTAAGTTGTACACATTGCCTAAATCATTTTATAGAAAATCCAAATAGAAAAATTGGCTCACACGCATGGCAAAGGAGGGTTGTATAGAAGTAAGTACTTTTCTCTTCGTTAAAAATATATGGCATTCTCTGATTCCAAATTTCTTAGAGTCAGGATATGCTTTTAGTGTTGTGTGACTCAGCAGAGGAGGGGCAGGTAAGGCTTATGGAGGAAAAATTCCAAGGCAATACAACAATCCAAGAAAATCTCAAAAACTGATTATCACTGATGAATGGAATATGCTTTTTAAAAATTCATGTTATACTTTTTAATTCTATTTAAATATGCAATCATGAGCATCTTATTATTTTGATAAATGAAAATTTAGTATAAATGATTAAGCAACTTCATAGGTAGCTACCATTCGTGATAAAATATAATCAAACTTGCAAAAATTAATATTGATGACAGTAAACTATTTTGATAAAATAGAAAACATATTTGGTAATATTACGCCTGTTTTATATATAACTAATGCTACTGATGTTGGGGAAATGTGCTTTCCATCATAGTGTTTTACACAGGGGACAGAAAAGCAAAATCGCTCTTTTACACAATCATTCTGTACCCAAATGCATTCTTCTAAAAAAAAAAAAAAAAAGAAATTAACAAAAACCATGATATGGGAGCAGGAAGCTAACACTCATTTTTTTTTTTTTACCTTTTTGGAAGCTCCATGGATTTCCTTATTGATAACACTCTTTACTCTTTTGCCTGTGGTTTGGCAAATTAAATTTGGGAATTGGTGTGTTAATCATTTGTGATTTACAACACAAAGTTCTTGATTTTTTTTTCCCCTCAGGATGTTGAATGATATATATTAATATTCAGAAATAAGCAGACTTGGGTACAAGTCATTGCATTAAACTATATGATATTGCAAATATTTAAACATTTTGAAAGGCATGATGGCAATTCATAAGGTTCAGTGTAATAGTATTACAATTTTAATATGTTCATGGTTTCAAATTTAACCGGCAAAAAAATAAATACAAACTAGCTTTTTTAATGGCAAAGGAAAGACAACAAAAAAAATAAACAACAAAAACAAACGTAAAGACTCCAAAGAAAAAAAAGACACACACAAAAAAATACTGATTAAATCATTCTTTGCTTAGAGTTTCAATGTTTTTCAATAGTTTTTGTCATGGTTCTTAACTCACAATTAGAACAACGGGTTTTGCCGGGCGCGGTGGCTCAAGCCTGTAATCCCAGCACTTTGGGAGGCCGAGACGGGCGGATCACGAGGTCAGGAGATCGAGACCATCCTGGCTAACATGGTGAAACCCCGTCTCTACTAAAAATACAAAAAACTAGCCAGGCGTGGTGGCGGGCACCTGTAGTCCCAGCTACTCGGAGGCTGAGGCAGGAGAATGGCCTGAACCTGGGAGGCGGAGCTTGCAGTGAGCCGAGATCGCGCCACTGCACTCCAGCCTGGGTGACACAGCGCGAGACTCCGTCTCAAAAAAAAAAAAAAAAAAAAACAACGGGTTTTAAGTTACTGAAATAGAAATGGAAAAAAATTAACACATTTCATAAAAAAAAAACTAAAGCACAAAATAAAACAACAATTAAAAACAAGCTAGAAAACAGCATCCTCTTCTTGGTAAAAGTTATGGTACACAGAATCTTGAAATAATTTAGAGTTGCATTTCTGTACCTCAAGATAAATATACAATAAAGTGAGTTATTTGTTTTATACCTTACATAAATAGAATAAAAAAATTACTCCTGAACAAATAACAACTAGTCTTGGAAATACACATGGTCCCTGTCTTATAATGGTTCTACTTAATGATTTGTCAACTTTAGGGTGGTGTGAAAGGGATATACATTCATTAGAAACCATACTTCAGTATAGTATTCAAAAAATTGAATGAGGTATTCAACACTTTATTATACAATAGACCTTGTGTTCTATGACTTTGCGCAACTGTAGGTTAACATAGTTGCTCAGAGCATGTTTAAGGTTAGCTAGGCTAAACCATGATATTTGGTAGGTTAAGTGTATTGAATGCATTTCCACAGACAAAATTCTCAACTTACAATGGGTTTATCCGGATATAACCCCATCATAAGTCAAGGAACATCTGTACAATAAAAGAATATGATCAAAAGTTTATAAGATCCTCTAAGGAAGATTTTGTCAAAAGCAAATATGTTTTAACTTGTATGTATTCTCCTGTTTTAACTTTTTTTAGCTTTAGAATATTTGCCAAATCTGGAAATAACTTTACGTATATTTTATGTGGTTAACATTTTATTTACAGTTTTTAAAATATACAAATATATAATTTTATAAAGTTTAACACATTCTTAAAGGTAATTTGTTTTTAGGATACTTTACATGGAAATTTATAACTTTCTTAGAATTTGGGGTGTTTGACAAAGCAATATGCATTTTTTAAATCTTGAAATTTATATAATTATACATTTTAACAGGAATTTTCCTACATAGTCCTACATGATTTCACTGTATCTTCACAATAGTACAGTTGAGTAGGCAGGGGCGATTATTATCACTGATTTAATCTCAACGTTAAAAACTAGGCCTAATTATTTTATGTTACTTGCCCAAGGGTACAACTATCAACAATCAGGTTAAATCTTTCTAAGTTTTTTAGGTTCCAACACAGTGCTTTGCTAAACTCTCTACTCTACTGCTTGTCATAACCACATAATGAAAGTTCAATGATGAGGAAAAATGTTAGTAATGTTTTAATTATATGTGGGTTCCCTGTCACACATTTTCATAAATGATTGTTTTAGATTCAGTATATACAAACCTAGAACAATTTCTTCATGCTTATATATGTATACATTTGTAGAATTCACATGTCTAGATGATTTAACTCAGTGAGTTAGGATACGATGTAAAAAGAAGTAAATGTGGTTTTCTCTTTTAGTACTGGCACTGATTAAAACTGCCCTGTCTTCTTCTGTCTCAGAGTCCACACCTACGTGTATCAGACCATCACTCACTAATTCAACAGATGTATATTCAGTACCTATTAAGTGCTAGGTGCTGTTCTAGGAGTTCCAGATACAGTAATGGAGAAAAACAACAACAACAACAACAACAAACAAGATACTATTTTTTCTTCCTGGTGGTTGTGTGTATGTATCACCTTCTTGAAAAATGTAGTACTGCAGTTAAATAGGTTATACACATACTTAAATGTAGGTATACATGTTTATAGACTTATAAAACCCTAGGCACTATTGTCCTCATATTTTGGGAAGGTGAAAATAATAGCTTTAAGCAGTTTTAGGCATCAGAAATGCCTTGAGACACTTTGTAACTTGGTTAGCAGAGGAGCATATAACTTTCATTTCTAAGAAAAAGGGATTAGAAAAACCCATTAGTAGCTGTTGTGACAGCAGCCATTGGGGAGTAGATCTATCTTAAAATTGAAAATGAGAAATAAGAGAACCAAAGACTCAAACTCCAGTTCATTTTCACTCTCTGGAATTTGTCTTTATCTGACAGATAAAGGCAACACCCTATATAAATCTAATTCTTACACTCTTTACATCCCATCCAGCTACCAGGCACTACATTAATGACATATCGAATTGGGAATTGTGTTCAATCAAAAGGCATTAAAGTACTTATTAACTAGGTTTTACGGAGCTTCTAAAAAAAGTTAAAAAGTTATTTTTGGTGTCTCTATGGTAAATTGATCTTTTAATTTTTTCTTCATGGTTTATTGTCCCCATGTGAGAAAACACTTTCTAAACACAACTATGTATTTGGACCAAAATGTTCTTCATAGGATGATGCATTGTCTTTGCATAATTAACGAATTGGTAATTATATATCACACATAAAAAATGACGTAATTGGTCGAAACACAGCTTCAATCATTTGTGAATAAAAGGAAAACCTCCCCACAACTTAATTGCAACTTCAAAACTTCTACCAGCCTCATGATTTGTAAGTTTTAATATGGAAGTTTCTGCTTTCTACACTTTACATGATGGGGATTATGAAAATAGTGTTGCTGGGAGAATGGAAGGAGTAGGAGTGCGTTCTTAAAGTGCATTTTAGCAGAGCTGGGAGTAAATTGCAGCATAATAGTCAAGGTAGGGCAACTGCTAGGCTTGATAACATAATGGTGGGGGAAAAAGAATGGATAATTTCCTACAAAAGAGAGATTTGTATAAAACATAAAAGAAAACTGTACCAAAGCACATATAAATATGAGCTGGGCATGACTGAAATGCAGTAAATATCCATAATCTCTTCTCTATAATACAAATCTTTTCATATAATACAAATGAAAAATAATGTACTATAGAAATAACTTAAGCATGACTTAAATTACAGTTAATGATTAATATTTGAAAATACACACATTTATATACAGCAAATCAAATAAATCCCGAGTCATATAAGCTGTTGAAGAAACAAATTATATTTATAACTGAATAAATGTGTTGAAAAACTCCATTTTTCTAAGAGAAACCACTGATCACATTATTGCGAATGTTTATGTAGAGTCCAAAAGATCAGTTTCTACAAAGTCACAATATATTAATAAAAATCATCTTTTTCATGCATTAAACTGTTCTATTAGAAATTTCAAGTAGAATTCAAAAAGCATTTGCAAGCAAATTTTGCTTTGAAATTTTATATGAGTCATGATTACTTAGATTAATTGCAATATTCTTTTATTCTAATATTATTAAATTGGTGAAATTTCAACCCTTTATCTAATATCCCCCTCTATTACAATATGCATATAAACAATCATTCTTTTATTTTCCTTCAGATTTGTTGTTTGGATTTGTACATATGGTGCCTTTTGCTATTATCTGATTCTCCTAATACCAGAATAGAAAGGCAGTCACTTTGCCCGTGGCATAATTTTGCCTTCATTTAAGTAATTGGTATTATTAAATTTGTGCTTACATGCTATGAAACAGATTCCAGAGTTGAAAGATCTTAACCAGTGTATTAAAAATCCCTGTTGTCAGTACTTTTGTCCCTACTTCAACGCAAGACTGAAGTATCGAAGCCTAAAATATGAGAAGAAATCGTACATCTCTCAAGGGATCTTCTGCTAAGTTTTACGTCACCAAAATTCTAACTCGGCCCCAAGTCTCCTGAGAATGGGTTTTCATAGACACATACTTAAGTTTCTGTGTGACCAGAGAAATAAATCTGCTATCTCTAATTTGAAAATATTTCCAGAATCTGACATTCTGTCACTACTGACTGAGTCCAAGCCACCAGCATCTATCTTTTTCAACTCTTGTGGCTTCTACTATTGGCCCCCTACAGTTCTACTCTCAACCTAGAAGCCAGTGTGATCCTTTTAAAACATGATTGAGATCGTGCCACTCAACTGCTCAAAAACTTAACAACTGCTCTCATCTCATTTAGAATCTTCTTTACAATGGCCCCAAAGGCCCTCCACAATCTGGACACTCACAACTCCCATAACCTCATCTCTTTCTACTCTTCTGCTGGCTTGTTTTGCTTCAGCCACTTTGGCCTTCTTGTTGGTGTTTGATTAAGAAAAGCTCGGTCGCACATTTGGGCCTTTACTCAGACTCCATGGCTGACTCCCTTACCTTCTTCCAATCTTTGCTCAAAGGTCATTTCTACCCTATTTGAAATTGCAATCCCACCACTTTCAATCATACCTACATCTACCCCTGTAGTGGTCCTATATCCCCTTAACAGATTCTGTTTTGTTTTCTCCCCCAAAATACGTATCACCTAGCAATACATGATATTTACTTATCATTTTTCTTTGTTTGCTTGCTTCTATTCTGTCTCCCAATGTTATAATAAAAGCTGTATGAGGGCAAAGATTCATTAGTCTCCTTCACTGTTTTATAAGCACTTAGAATAGTGTGTGGTCCATACTAAGAGCTCAATAAATATTTTTGGAATGAATCAATCTGCATTCCTTAGATTTACTTGTCCTAACAATTTCTTATTTCTCAAGACCAATGCACAAAACCTGAACTCAAGAGGGCTTGAACGACTTTGCTTCACACTGTCTTTGGCTTATAAGCTCACTACCAGCTTTCCCTTGTGGTGTTGAAGTTGAACAAGGGTTGTCTCTATTTCTTAATCCTATTTAAAATCTACATTAGGACTACCATGTCTCCTACCTGTGAGCTTTCTTCATATGGCCACATTTTTCATCATCCTCTTGGTTACCGAAAGTATAGCACATTTTATTCACTCCAAACAAGGCATCTGCACTATAATTGGTTTTGATGAGACAATTGAAATGATGTGTGCCTGATATTTTTACTTTCCTTCCATTTATTTCCTCCTTCTTTCTTTTTCTCCTTATTTTCTTATTTCTTTTCTTCGATTCTCCCTCCCTCCTTTCCTCACTCTCTTTCTTCCCTACTTCCTCCCTTCCTTCCTCCTCCTTTCAATGGTTTGAAACTCCAGTACAATGTTGAATACTGAAGGGAAGTGGGCAGATATCCTTGTCTTGTTCATGATCTTAGGGTGAAAACATTCCACTCCACCATAAAGAATAATATTAGCTGTAAATTGATTCTTATTATTGCAAAAGGTAAATCATAGTTGTCATTCTTATTATAAGCTATGTTCTTATTTTTGTCCTAAAAATTCACATTTATTGATACCAAGGCCTAATTGAACAGCTAAGGATTCCCTGAATGAGGGAGCAGCAGAATCACTTGAAGAATTCCACACGAAAGGCATGAACTCTTTTTTTTTTTTTTGAGATGGAGTCTTGCTCTGTCGCCCAGGCTGGAGTGCAGTGGCCGGATCTCAGCTCACTGCAAGCTCCGCCTCCCGGGTTTACGCCATTCTCCTGCCTCAGCCTCCTGAGTAGCTGGGACTACAGGCACCCGCCACCTCGCCTGGCTAGTTTTTTGTATTTTTTAGTAGAGACGGGGTTTCACCGTGTTAGCCAGGATGGTCTCGATCTCCTGACCTCATGATCCTCCCGCCTCGGCCTCCCAAAGTGCTGGGATTACAGGCTTGAGCCACCGCGCCCGGCCTGCATGAACTATTTCTAAGAATTTCTCTATGTAGATGCTAACTACACAGTAAATATATCACTATTTATTTCAAAAATATCCTAGATAGAGTTCCCCTAAAAGCAGATTCTAAGACATGGGATGTATTTGGGAATGATCCAAGGAGGTGCTGATAAGTGTGTGTAAGGTAAGACAGGGAGCAAGTAAAAAGTATCCCATGAGGCAGGTTTTTACTGTGTGCGATGGGGTCTTAATCCTGGAACAGAATTGTGGGTCAGAGCATAAATCATGCTTCAGAGTTACCCTAACTGAAGAGCGAGTGAGTAGTGGTGTTTATCCATCAAAAGTTATCTGTTATTGGTTGAGGTTTGCTGGGGAACATTGGGGATGCAGAGCTTTAACTACCTGACACTCATGAGCTTTGATTACTAGAGAGAGCCCTAAGGCAAACAGAGACACTTGGACCTGGCAGCTGCCAGTCAGAGTACAAGGCATGCTGAGTCAGGAAATGATACGGGTGATGTCCCAAGAGTGTTTCATACTCCAATAAAACTGACGCTGTCAGTAAAATTAGGCATATGGACACATGATGATAAATCCTTTCAGTTAAGTCTTCTAAGTGGATCATTTCTGCTTTTAGGATAAGCTTTCAAATATTTAACTCTCTCAAGAGAAAACCTTTTGGTAACTTAAAACTTATGATGCTAAGAAATTCTATGTTCATCCTTTCATATGAGATACTTTAAAGCAGGATTTGATGGTTTAACACAGTAATTATATTTTGGAAAATTTTATCATGAAAATGATTTTTTCTTAAAAATAAAATGCAACTTAATATTGTTCTAAACTTCCAAAAATTGCAATTCTTCTAAAATTATGTACTCTTGTCTGTTATGAGCATTATTAACTTTGTACATATAAACAATCACAATTAACTGCTAATATTGGCTCTGAAATAAGAACGAAAATATTACTTATGTGTATGTTTCTCATTCCTCTCTAGCTCTGCCTTAGCTAGTGTTTTTGCTATTAAATGCAGATTTCCATATATAAGTTGGTGTTTTTCTGCATAGTCTCTGTCAACATGATTAGGTAGCTTTCCAATTCAATACATCTATTGAAACCATATGTGCTATTTTAGTTGTATTTTGTTTAGAAAGTAATTCTTTTAACTTATTACATATTATTTGTTTTATATTGCACTTTCAAAAAAATATGTATGTTAAAGCACAGCAATACCTACTATAGTTCTGTAATTTGATTCATGCAAATCTGTCAGGAATAAAATCAACCACAATTTAATTTCAAACCTTCCCAACCAGCAGCTGTACAATTTATGCACTGCTTTTCTATTTTTACTACTGGATAATGACAATGATGAATGTCTTTAACAGGAAATACATATTCATTGAAAAGACTGAGCTCAAAACTATCCCCCTTCAAAAAGTCAATGAAGGTAGGAAGCCCATTCACCTGCTGGAGATTTGTTGGGAGAGAGAAGAAATCACACCCACAACTGCATCTTATGGGGATTCAACCATTTAGCTAAATTAAACCTGCAATAATACCATATTATAAACCACAGTAATCAATACTATTATGATTGATGTCAGCTATAATAATATTAAATAGATCAGGATGAACAAATGATCCACTATGAGTGTAGCCAAGGGTCTACCATTCTGAGCATGCCAGGTTAAGAGGTATGGAGACTGTTATTCAATGGGCAACTTAATAAGATCAGGGTCACTGCTCTCCTGAATCAAATATCCATGATCCTGGGAAGGAATGAATATTAGCTCATTCGCAGTAATTTACATGTTGAATGACAATGCTGAATTTACAAACTCTGCTGCCATGAGAACTTAGTTAATAGAAATAATGACAGGAATTCTGGCATGTCAGCTTTATTTTACTAACCGATTAGGGTTTTTTTCATCATTGTACCAATGAGTGATTTGACTTTTACTTCAAACAGAGTAAGAAACAGTGCCATACTGACATGGATGGAATAGTTCCAGAGATCTGTGAAGCTCTTATTTTACTGTGTAATTTTATAGCTTATTTGATATAATGTAAGATATTAAAGTCAAGTCACTGAGATACTGCAACACCGATTTCCAAAACAAACAAATAGCTTTATCCATTTGTATATTCATACAGGCAAATGTGTGACATAGAATGAGCTTCCAGGAAATCATTTGAGTATAAAATACTTTAGCTAATATGTGCTGCTGATAGCAAACTCATCTTTTGCCTATAATCACATGCCGTTTGCATTGGAAAATACCAAGCTCTGGGTACACTATAATATTTCATTTTGAGTATAAAATGTATGATCACGAAATTATCTGGAGACACATTATTATGTACATTTTCTTGATCCTACATTCATTTATCTTCAGACACTGCCTTCTAAAATTCATAGCCTACTTCCTTATCATGATTTGTCTTACTTCAGAATGCAGTAACTTGCTGCTGGTGGTTTGAAAACAGATGGATTTTGTTGGTAGCCTTTCACTAGCAGTTATAAAGAAAATATTTTATTGATTTCTATTCAATTTTATTCCATATATTATAGCATAGGTATTGACATTAATTTGAAATTGAATAAGTATACAAAAAATATAAAACAAAAACAATGCACATTAGATATAAATGAAAAATCTAATTTCCCTTTTTGGAAAATGAAAGGAAAATAATCCATTAGCTAGGAATAAACTGTTCCTCCATATAAGTTTGTTTTCTGGGGGTTCCTTTCTATCCGTACTGCATGTATAAAATGATTATTTTCGTGCATTTCTTCATTTTAGGATGTCTCTCAACACTAAATATTGTAAAATACATCTTCTAACTTAGGTGCTTCTACCCAAGATTTCTGAAGCTAATCACACTATAAAGTATTTTTAAGAATTCCATATGTAAGTCAAAATGCCATCATGATGTATAAAATGTAAGTCAATTGTTCTGGCATTATGAATGATTGGTATGATCACCTTGTAAAATCTGAATGAAAGTGCTTTGCTTTTACCTTCAGAGACTCCTCTTGCTTAAAGAGATCTTCAAAGTCCTTAGCACAGAGGTCAGGAGCATTGAGAAGTTGTTCCACTTCTGATAGGGCTTGTGAGACATGAGTGATTTCAGTCAGGTAAGTAGAAGGCACATAAGAAATTTCCAAAGGCATGTCTTCAGTCATCACCATCATCGTTTCTTCACGGACAGTGTGCTGGTATAGATATACGAAAGAACAATTCTTTTAGCTTCCTAATGGTGAAAACCCCTCTATTGAGTTTATATAGCTCTCATTCTACAGCTGACAAGTGAATCTACAAACTGGGCTGAAACTAGATTCAAAACCTCATGATGATAAGTCTAGTAAAAAGGTTATTTATTAATTATATACCTGCTTCTTCCAAAAAGTGTTAGAAGCATTTTATAATAAGCGATACACACATATTAGCACCATGAATATAAGATGAAAGACCATGAGGTCATAAGGAGAGAAGTTTTATCCTAAGAAAACGATGATTTTTGCAACCAGCATTTTAATTTCTAATTCTAATTTGCAACTGGCATTTAAAATTCTAATTTTCCTAGAAATCCAGGTAGGGAACTGGGTGAAGGGGGTTCATATCTGTTTTATTGGTAACAAAGGCAACTTTCCTATACATTTTCCCCCAATCTTCATTGAGATACAACAGATACAAAGTAGTTAGGCTGGTATGTAACTGTATTAAAGCCCTCTTCTCCTCCAAAGTCTAGACATTAGCTCCTGCTTTTGTTGCTATTCTCTTGCTAAGTTAAGCTGCTAATTAAGGTGCTATATGAGCAGAACTGACTGTGGAATTTGTATTTTAAAAAGAACTCCAGAATGTCCCGAGATATACGGGAGCACTAGCCTCTTCTCTTGCACCTACACTTTTCTGACTGGGATCCAAGTGCTAGACATGACGAGAATTTCCAGCTCCAGAGTCCTTTTGGAGTTTCCCAGTAATGCCTCTTTCCCTATTCCTTATAAGAGCAAAAAATAAATACTACTTGGCACGCAAATTCGAAAGATGGATGACCTCTACTCTCTTCTGTCTACACTATAGGCAGCAAAATTCTTGTAATTCAAATTATTCTCCCAGTAACTTTGTCTAGAATTGATCAACTGCCACCTGCCTATTGATGAGGTCACCTGAGGGTTTCAGTGGTAGGGTCTCTGGGGAAGTTCAGACGATAAGCATGCTAAAATAGCCATTTGTTACTGCAGAGCCTTTTATGACAACACGATACTCATTTTTGCAATAATGTAATAAATTGGACTTTGGGGATCCTAGACTGAACCCCACACAAAGATGAGTGAAATGTATAAGCTCGTCAATTTATGTTTTAATTTCTCTGACCTAGGATTTTCATACTCAATTCTTACATGATACAAAAAATGAAATAATTCTAATTTAGATATCTCATCTACTTATGATATAGCAAATTCACAGAATTGCACAAATTAGCTTTTAAATAAATAAACCTTTTACAACATTTGTTTTATTGTGTATATCTTGACCAAACCCATGGCACACATTCCTTCATGATCAATGGAATAATGTACATATATTTCTCATTTACATTTAAAAGGATATTAGAAACTTGAGCCAGAGTTTGATAAATAAAATTCAGAATTTAACAGATTTCTTAAGAAATTCTTAATTTCTCTATTTCATAATAAGCATTTTACCCATTTAAAAGAAAAATAACTCAGCAGGCTATTTGAATGTGAAATTGTCACTGACTCATTAACCACTTAGTAGAATCAACAGCACAAGTAACACAAGCTTGTGTTTTGCATGCATTACATTGGTTGATGACCATTATGTTGTTCTTAATAAAATTCACAAGTTAATAAGCTTGTCTTATTTGCATTAGTTGCTTTAACCTCTGCGGTAAAGATAGCTTCACATCATCTAAAGCAAGCATATTTCCTATAATACTTATTTAATGGTGCAATTATATTTGCTTTTAATGATGCCTGTAAGTTTTTGGAAAACAAAGGTTTTTGTTATCAGGAACGGAGTAGAGGACAAGTAGTAGTTTTTCATTTATTTATTTATTTATTTTGTTGTTTAATCGAGGGAATTGTTTCAGAATTGGACATATCTTGAAAATATTTAGAAACAAATCTAGGTGGCCTTAAAAAAGAAGTGGGAATTCAAAAAAGTTTTGATGCATGTCCTCATCATTTTTTCTTAAAAGAAAAATAATTCTAAGATTTTTATATCTATTTTCTGATTCTTCTTTGATATGTAGTTTTCTCAGTCTTCATTACTTTCATTTGAGATGCTCTCAGCTACCTTAAATTCATATTGCTGCTTAATAAATATAGTATAGCAAGAAACTTAGCTGTATGGTCAAATACAATAAAGAAAAAGACACTCAAAATACACTCACTTTTGTTTGCTAACTTGTATTTAACTTCCTTAAACAAAATCTCAAACCCAAAGTTTGACAACTTTGGCATTTGCAAAAAGGAACTTTAAATAAAAATGAGATTTACCAATGAATCCAGGAGCTGGTTTTTTGAAAAGATTAACAAAATAGATAGACCACTAATCAGACTAATAAAGAAGAAAAAAGAATCAAATAGACACAATAAAAATGATAAATGGAATATCACCACTGATCCCACAGAAATACAAACTATCATCAGAGATTACTATAAACACAAACTAGAAAATCTAGAAGAAATAGATAAAAACCTGGACACATACACTCTCCCAAGACTAAACCAGGAAGAGTTTAAATCTCTGAATAGACCAATAACAAGTTCTGAAATTGAGGCAGTAATTAATAGCCTACCAACCGAGAAAAAGAAAAAAAGCCCAGGACCAGACAGATTCACAGCCGAATTCTACCAGAGGTACAAAGAGGAGCTGGTACCATTCCTTCTAAAACTATCCCAAGCAATAGAACAAAAAAAGGGACTCCTCCCCAACTCTTTTTATGAGGCCAGCAGCATCCTGATACCAAAACCTGGCACAGACACAACAACAAAAAAAGAAAATCCTCAATAAAATACTGACAAACCAAATCCAGTAGCACATTAAAAAGCATATCCACCACAATCGAGTAGACTTCATCCCTGTGATGCAAGGCTGATTCAGCATACACAAATCAACAAATGCAATCCATCACATAAACAGAACCAATGACAAAAAAACACACTTGATTATCTCAATAGACGCAGAAAAGGCCTTCAATAAAAGTTAACACCCCTTCATATTAAAAACACTCAATAAACTAGTTATTGATGGAACAAATCTCAAAATATTAACAGCTATTTATGACAAACCCACAGCTAGTATCATACTGAATGGGTAAAAGCTGGAAGCATTCCCTTTGAAAACTGGCACAAGACAAGGCTGCCCTCTCTCATCACTCCTATTCAACATAGTATTGGAAGTTCTGGCCAGGGCAATCAGGTAAGAGAAAGAAATAAAGATATTCAAATAGGAAGATAGGAAGTCAAATTGTCTCTGTTTGCAGATGACATGATTGTATATTTAGAAAACCCCATCGTCTCAGCCCAAAGACTCTTTAAGCTGATAAGCAACTTCAGCAAAGTCTCAGGATACAAAATCAATGTGCAAAAATCACAAGCATTCCTATACACCAATAACAGACAAAGACAGAGCCAAATCATGAGAGAACTCCCATTTAAAATTGCTACAAAGAAAATAAAATAATACCTAGGAACACAGCTTACCAGGGAAGTGAAGGACCTCTTCAAGGAGAACGACAAACAACTGCTCAAGGAAATAAGAGAGGACCCAAACAAATGTAAAAGCATTCCATGCTTATGGAAAGGAAGAATCAATATCATGAAAGTGGCCATAGTGCCCAAACTAATTTATAGATTCAATGCTACTTTCATCAAGCTACCATTGACTTTCTTCACAGAATTAGAACAAACTACTTTACATTTCATATGGAACCAAAAAAGAGCCCATATAGCCAAGACAATCCTAAGCAAGAATAACGAAGCTGGAGGCATCACACTATCTGACTTCAAACTATACTACAAGGCTACAGTAACCAAAACAGATTGGTACTGGTAGCAAAACATATAGACCAATGGAACAGAATAGAGGCCTCAGAAATAACACCACACATCTACAACCATCTGATCTTTGACAAACCTGACAAAAACAAGCAATGGGGAAAGGATTCCCTATTTAATAAATGGTGCTGGGAAAATTGGCTAGCCATATGCAGAAAACGGAAACTGGATCCCTTTCCTACACTTTATACAAAAATTAACTCACGATGGATTAAAGACTTAAACCTAAGACCTAAAACTGTAAAAACTCTAGAAGAAAACCTAGGCAATACCATTCAGGACACAGGCATGGGCAAAAACTTCATGACTAAAACACCAAAAGCAAAGGCAAAAAAAAGCCAAAATTGACAAATGGGATCTCATTAAACTAAAGAGCTTTTGCACAGCAAAAGAAACTATCATCAGAGTGAACAGGCAACCTACAGAATGGGAGAAAATTTTTGCAATCTATCCATCTGACAAAGAGCTAATATCCAGAATCTATAAAGAACTTAAACAAATTTACAAGAAAAAAACAACCCCATCAGAAAGCGGGCAAAGGATATGAACAGACACTTCTCAAAAGAAGACATTTATGAGGCCAACAAACATGAAAAAAACTCACCATCACTGGTCATTAGAGATATGCATCAAAACCACAATGAGATAGCATCTCATGCCAGTTAGAATGGTGGTCACTAAAAAGTCAGGAAACAACAGATGCTGGAGAGGATGTGCAGAATAGGAACGCTTTTACATGGTTGGTGGGAGGGTAAATTAGTTCCACCATTGTGGAAGACAGTGTGCCAATTTCTCAAGGATCTAGAACCAGAAATACCATTTGACCCAGCAATCCCATTACTGGATATATACCCAAGGGATTATAAATCATCCTACTATAATGACACATGAACACGTATGTTTATTGCAGCACTGTCCACAATAGCAAAGAATTGGAACCAACCCAAATGTCCATCAATGATAGACTGGATAAAGAAAATTGACACATATACACCATGGAATACTATACAGCCATAAAAAAGAATGAGTTTGTGTCCTTTGCAGGAACATGGATGAAACTAGAAACCATCATTCTCAGCAAACTAACACAGGAACAGAAAACCAAACACCACATGTTCTCACTGGTAAGTGGGAGTCGAACAATGAAAACATATGGGCACAGGGAGGGGAACATCACACACTGGGGCCTGTCGCGGGGTTGGGGGCAAGGGTAGGGATAGCATTAGGAGAAATACCTAATGTAGATGACGGGTTGATGGGTGCAGCAAACCACCATGGAACATGTATACCTATGTAACAAACCTGCACGTTCTGTACATGAATCCCATAACTTAAGTATAATTTTTAAAAAGAAAAAAATCATTCAGTGACACTGCATAAATTGAAAATTAAATTTACTTAAAAATAATAATTCATGCTCTAAGACCAGAATTCTGTGTCTCAGCGAATAAGATCTAGTATTAATCACAGTCCTAAACCAGGGCTTAAAGAATATAGGCAGCACACCGTACTCTGGCTTCTCATCTGTTAAGCTTTCCTCCACCTGATCCCATGTGTCTGCCATAGATTATTATATACCGATTTAATAAATATTCTTCAGAACATTAAACTAAAAACCATTTTCACCTATCTTTCAATGAAAATGTCTTTTAGAAGAAGTTATGTGACATCTATTTAAATTGCCAATTTTTCTGGTAACCATCCTTTTACTGTCTGTGTACAAGAGTTCAATTTTTTAAAAAATTTTAGATCACAAAATAAGTGACAATTATAATTCTATATCTGGTTCTAGAAATCATTTTTTACAAACTTTTTAATAATGAAGAAACTTTTATTAACCTGACTGAAATACTCTTCAAAGAAACATTAGTCATTGAACTGCAGGTTGAGAATGCTCTAATAATATGCATATTGTGATTATTTTCAAGATTGTCACAAATAAGCCATAGAGCAATCAGTGTCAATTCACGGAAATAATTCCTCCATGTTCAGCCATGGCATGAACAAATTTTCTAGAACACTTAGAAATATTATTATTATTATTATTTTTTTTTTGAGACGGAGTCTCACTCTGTCGCCCAGGCTGGAGTGCAGTGGCCAGATCTCAGCTCACTGCAAGCTCCGCCTCCCGGGTTTACACCATTCTCCTGCCTCAGCCTCCGAGTAGTAGCTGGGATTACAGGCGCCCGCCACCTCGCCCGGCTAGTTTTTTGTATTTTTTAGTAGAGACAGGGTTTCACCGTGTTTGCCAGGATGGTCTCGATCTCCTGACCTTGTGATCCACCCGTCTCGGCCTCCCAAAGTGCTGGGATTACAGGCTTGAGCCACCGCACCCGGCCCCAGAAATATTAAAATTCTTATGGTTGAACATAATCAATAAAAAGGTATAGTTTATTACTTTAGAAAAATCTGAATGAGAAAAATCATTCCTACCCTAAACTACTGATAATTAAGTAATCTTTTAAAAATTTTTTCTTTCCATTATAAATTAGAATACCTGTAATTTCTAAAATGCTTCAGCTATATGTTATAAAGTCTAAAAGGTTAATGTTATACATTAAATATATTTAATGATGACAGATCTATTGAAGGATTTACTATCTTAATACATAGTGTCCAGTCATCATAGATAACAGATATTAAGTGGTACAGATCAACTGACTAGAGAAAACTAAGGGTTGATCCTGTAATTTTCATGAGAAATAGACATATTCCAAAGTAACTTTTTGACACCACTGGGAAACTGTGAACTCATTTTCTAGAAAATTCCGTTTTATTAAGTTTGAACATTCTCATTTATTATAGCAATCTGATATACACAATAATGTTTAATATATAGACTTTTGTAATTTTCATATACAAGAAACTACCACAAACTGAATCAAGAGAACCAGACATTTGGAGATCTAGTTTACTATCTATTCCTTAAAAGTATAGCACTCCTATTGAAACAGTCACACAAATCTATAATGAGTAAACTACATCCATTGAATGACTTTCAGTTTGGTTTAATAAAAATTTCAGACAGCTATTTAAAAATCAGTGTAATTGGAAATATGTTTATTTTCTCTTCTTTATGCAAAATCCATGTACTCATTCAGATTAATCCTTTTCATTTGAATTTCATTAACTCTGCCTTGAATAATTATATCCTTCTGAGTTCTGATGTGTACAAATCCTGTCCAACCTTTTGAAAATCAACTTGCTTTTGTTAATGTTCTTTACCTTATATCATTATAGATACTCATGCATCATTAGCAAGGAAATGCTATAATCTGACTAATTGATTTTATTTGTGTTTATTTTCATTTTTAGCTATATATACCCCAAATAATACACTAGCCTCATTTTCTAGAAACAAAAAAGATATGTGAAAGAAACCATAAAATGCCTATTTTTATTTAAAAACGAAAAGTTCAATCAATGCTTAATGATTGTTATAGAACAAAATGATGATTTGTATGATCTAAACTTGAAGTCAAAACAGTTTTGAGATTTTGAGCTGTGTAAGTAGGCACAGGTATCACTCACAATACTTTAAATAAACTTTCATTTATCTGAAACTTCAGTTATCACATTCTTTTCATTACATAAAATTTGTTTCTTGAAGGGCCATAACTGCCTAGGATAAAAGCAATCCTGTTTTGAAACAAATGGTGCATTATGTCTAGGTTTTTAAACAAAATGTTTTCCTCCATGATTTAAAAGACTTCTCTCTCCTTTAAATGCATTGAGGTTACTGACCCATTTATGAGTTATGAGGTCAAAGAAACTCAAGAAGAAAAATGCACTATATGACATATTATTATGACACATGCCACAAAAATAACTACATATCTCATATAAATATGGCACATGAAAAATATATCAATGCATCAAAAGTCTAACTAAAAAAATAGACTATTACCTTGAACAAAAACAAATAGTGATGGAGCCATTTTTTTTAACTTCATTGGTGTTAATGAAGATGAAGATAAGCAAATCCTCAAAGCAAGATTTATTAATGATTTACTGTGAGCTATAAAATGAAAATCTATGAGCCATAATATGAAAGTATGTCAGTTTATATCTGATTATCTTTCCTCAAAAGGACATTCTTAGATATTATGGATTATTTAAAAGTAATAACACAATGATATGTAAATCCAAAATAGGACTGCAGGCTTTAAGTAGGTTCTGATGGGCCATAAATGGAAAGACTTAAGTTTTCTTAGACAAGTAGCTCTGTTAGCTTCACAAGTCTTCAGAGAAAGACAAGTTTCCTTCTAGGAATCATTACAGTAATAAAGAAAGTTGAGGGATTTTTAATTTATTTCCCCGGGATAATTATACTAGACATTATAAGCATAAAAATGCAAATCACAATAAAATTTGGCAAAAATATTGTATCAGTCCAGAGTGATTAAAAAGCCCTCAAACAATAAAGCATAAAAACAAAAGAATATGATGCAGATGAGATGGGTATGGTTTATAATCTGCATTGTCACTGTTTTGGATACATATAATGGCATGACAGTAACAGAATTCTGACGATACTTTGTTTTGTATGTTTTAGTCAAGTCACTGGGTAAAAAGACCTTGAATAATCAACCTAATGAGTCTAAGCATATTGGTTATGACCCTGCATAGAGAAAATAGCAATGAGAGAGTGTTTGCTCTTATGTGATCTCCCCCTTCCTATTGCATCATCTATCAAATTGCTTATATGAAGCTATGTAATGAAAAAAAGGGCATGTCCACCTCAGAATAATTATTAAGAATTGATCAACAATATAATTTATCCCCTTTTTAAAAAAAGAATAAAACTCACTAAAATACATAAAATAATCAAGGTAAAATATGAAAGAAAATAATCCTTTATACCCATATTATTTTTCTAAAATTAGAATAAAATTTTAAAGCAGGGCAGGCTATCAGTGAAAAAGATACGCAGATGATGCTGGATTTGCCAGTCTTTAAATACGCCCTACTTCTAGAAGGCCAGGTATAAATAGCATCCTATATAAAAGGTCTGGACAGACCTGCTCATTGACCTGCCTTATGTTGATTCTTACTTCCTACACCATGAAATTTACCTAATTCCTCAGGGCCAAGCTCATTTACTATATAATTAAGCTGATAAACTGAATCTGGAAAATGTGTTAATGCCTTATAGTGGTTTAAAGTCTTTTCTTTCAAAGGACAACATTTGCATTTTTATAAAGGTTTTCAAAGAATTAACATAAATTAGTAACTTGATAAAATTTCAGTCACTAAGTATGGCCTGTGAAAGAAGAGAAAGAAAACGGCTTTGTTTGCCACCATGATAAGCATCAATATATAAGCACCAACAATCATGGCCTGCCTTGTAAAACCATCTCCAAAAAATAACCTATGAATTAATAGATAAGGTTATATACCCTAGCCAACTTATAAGGCAGCAAACAAATGCAGCAAAGACTCATGCCTAGTATCTAGCATACAGTATATTATCAAAAATATCTGTTGGATAAATTAATGAAGAAACCAGTATCAACTTAACAGGATAATTATAAGATAGACATGTGGCTAGAATTGCCAGGATCTACATTTATAATATAATTTATATTTAGGAATATTCAGAATTCAAACAGGAATATTTTCCTCATTTCGTAATGCAATCTTTATTGTCATAGATTTAAAAGGTATATCTGATTTCACTACGTCACATTTCTCCAATTCATGGCACATTAGCTACATGCTACTGTACATGCATGTTTAGGTTCTTAAGTTGTCTTTTAGGTATTAATGTAACTCATTATACATGAATACAAACATAAGCAATTATTTGAGGTAATGATACATAGACAATATTAGAATATACTAATTTTAGCTTCTTCATGGGTGTCACAATGTCTATTAGCAAATTGAAGGCTATGAGAAGACTCCTATTACAAAATCATTTTAATCTTTGATAATTCTTCCCAAACTCTTCTCATAAAAGTTTTCCTGTATATATCCAGGAGATATTTTTTATTGTAAGCTATTCCAAAATGTCAGCTTGGGAATACTTGTTATAGCAATCTTTTTTATGTTGACAAGCAAATTGAACCCTCCCTCCACCCCACATACATACCTATACTTAATTCAGTGTGAAAATAAAAATAACACAAGAAAAAATAGGTATGGAAATACCTTAAATTCTGCAGTTATATTTCACACTACTATATCAGTTTTAACTTCTGTTGCCTTGTGGATCTGTCAACTTGAGTAGATTTTTCAGAATAAACTCACACTTTTATTTCTATACTACATTTATCACACCCCTCAGAAAATGTAAACACTATCTCTAGATTAATGTGGCAACTCAGTATCTATGTCTAAATATGCATGTCATAATTATGTTTTACAATAAAGTATTCTCTTTATTAGAAATGTGAGTGATAGTAAAGATGCCTATAATTACACTATCCAGTATGGTAGTCATTAACTATACTTGACTAAAGAAATGTAAATCTAAATTATTTAAAAGGAAATACAATTAAAAATTTAGTACATCTGTTTTTGCTAGCCGTGTTTTAAGTTCTCAGTAGCCTTAATAGCTACTTTATTGGACAGTGTAGATATAGAACATTGCCATCATCTCAGAAAGTTCTATTGGACAGTGCTAATCTAGAGAATAATACATTTTATTTATAGATAAGGTTAATACAAAAGTATGTTCTATAATGGTTTTTTTATTCTACTCAGTCTCTGTCCAAAGGGCTGTCTAGTACTTAATGTGGTTAAAGTTACCTAATGGGCACTCAATTAATATTCTTTTATAATGGCAATCATAAAAGAAACATTTCTTTTTCAAATTGCTTATTAAAAATATAACAATATGTTCTATTTTAAACTATGTGAAAACGAAGATTATATGAATAATTCTAATGCTAGTATTATATCTATCAGAAAATACTTGTAGCCTAGTTTTTTCACAAAGGTAATTTTGACAGGCTACTAAATCCAAATTAAAATGTCACTACTTAAATAAAAATGGAAATAAACTGGTATTAATAGTGAAAAAATAAGAGACTTAGAGAATAGATCTAGGATACCTATTAAGCAACTATAAGTACCAGAATGAGAAAACAGAAGAGATGGAAGATTTGTAATAATTAAAATGATCATAATAGAAAATTTTCCAGAGCTAAAGAAGTTATTAATATTAATTGGTTATTTAAAATATTATCCAAGTGCAAAAAAGAATTAAAGAATAAACGGTGGCTCACAACTGTCATCTCAGCACTTTAGGAGGCTGAGGTGAGAAGATTACTTGATTCCAGGAGTTCAAGACCAGGCTGGGCAACACAGTGAGACACCGTCTCTACAAAAAATGTTTTAAAAAGTAGCCAGTGATGGTATTGATTGCCTGTAGTCCCAGCCACTCAGGAGGCTGAGGCAAAAGGATCTCTTGAGCCTAGGAGTTGGAGGCTGCAGTGAGCTATGATTGCATCGCTGCACTCTAGCTTGGGCAATAGCAGGACCCTGTCTCAAAAATAAAATAAAACAAAATAAAATAAAATAAAAAATAGGGACACATATTTAGAAACATTTAGAATTATATCTTAATGAAATTTCCGTACTTCAATGGGTGGGACAGAGAGCATCCTTAGAGTTTGAGAGAAAGAAAAAAGGCTAAATACAAATAAATATTTGGACTAGAAGCAGACTACGCTGGAAACAATAGTAGCTTGAAGACAGCTGAAACAAGAAAACAATGGAAAATGGAAGACAATTCTTCATAACCCACAGAGACCACTAAAAAGAGAGGAGAGATATTAAAGAATGTTACTATCCAATAAATCCATCACGATGACTGCCAAGTAAAGATCATTTCGAAAATGCAAGGTTTACAAAGTTTACATTCTTTATGTTTTTATGAGAACATTTCTCATGTGTTCCAACCAAATTAAAAATGAAGTACAGTTGGCCCTCTGCATCCATGGGTTCCACATTTGTGGATTTAACCAACCATGGATTGAACATATTTGCAAAAATACATGGATGGCTGTGTCTGTACTGAACATGTACAAACATTTTTATTGCCATTATTCCCTAAACAATACTGCATAACAACTATTTACATAGCATTTACATTGTATTGGGTACTATAATCTAGAGATGATTTGAAGTGTTCAGGAGGGTGTCCATAGTTACTTGCAAACACTATGCCATTTTATATAAATAATTTGAGTGTTCTTGAATTTTGGTATCTGTAGGGCGGTCCTGAAACCAGTGCCCCACAGACACTGAAGGATGATTGTATAATAAAGATTTCAAAACAAAGAGAAATAAAGGGTACAAAAGAAAACAGTGATAGGAAATAAACCTTGTGTGGTTTTTGGTCATATTTTATGAAGTGATAGTGTAATTTAAGTAATAACATGACATCTTGAACTAGATATGTAATACTACAAGTGAAAACAATAGTTGTCAGGAACTAAACTTCTAAATTATTTGTTTTTAAAGGATTTTGCCTTTGATTGAAAATAATGAGGAGTTGACTGACTAAATCATCTTGGTGATGAGGGCATTGTTCTTATTTAATTTTGGAGCAACACTACAGAAATATAGGCATAAAATTGTTGTTCAAAATAGGAAACAGCACTAGTAAAATGCAAGTACAAAGTGTAACTTATAAATAACCTATAAGTGCGGGAAGAGATGCAGTAGAGTTCAGTGAAGATGATGATGAATTATAAAATTATAGACAAGGGATAAGAGTAAATAAAATGATAAAATAATGACCATCAATATGACAAGGAATTAAAACAGATACACAGTTACAAGAGTTATAACAAAAATGAAGTTGGTTAAAATGTCTCATCTAAAGATGAAATATCTATCATTCTATTTTATATGTTCATAAGATCAAGCACGAATTAGTAAGAACATGTGATATTTGTCTTTATAGATATCAGAGGCTGGGAAGAGTGCAGGTGGGCGGAATGAGTGAAGAGAGACTGGTTACTGGGTACAAACACACAGTTGCATAGAAAGAGTGTTAATGTTTGACAGAACAGTAGGGTGACTATAATCAACAACAATGTATTGTATATTTCCAAATACCTAGAAGAGAGGACTTGAACTATTCCCAACACATAGAAATGATAAATACTTGAGATGATGGATACCCTAAGTATCCTGACCTAATCATTATACATTCTATGCATGTAACAAAATATTACATGTACCCTATAAAGATGTAAAAATATTTGTATAAATAAAAAGACAAAATACTCTAGTTTAAAATGCACATTCCATCTATAGGCTGTTTACAAGAAACATAAAAATACAAGGTCACAATGCTGTGTTAATGACAGGTGATTTAGAAAATCATTTTTTAAAAAGTGAAAGTCTAAATAATAGTATTAAATGAATTATAGTTCAAGGCCAAAAAAGCACTAAATGTTTCTCAGAGAACGCTTGTAATGTTAAAAATCACACTTTCTCCCAAAGTACAGCAGTCATTAACTGCTATGCCCCAAACATTTGGCTGCATTCTACATAAGGTAAAAATTACTAGAAATAAAAGGACAGTATGATACAATCATAGCTGTAGTTGGTACCTTACATACACCTCTTCCATCATTTGTTAGATTAAAATAGACAAAAAAAAAAAAAAAAAAAACAAGAATAAAGGTGCTTTTAAACCGACAAGCTAAATTTAATCCATATTTTGTGGACACTAGAGAAAGCATATTCTCCTATTTTACTGGGACATTAAAAATATATAGAGAGAGGAAATTTTTAAAAGGATCAAACATAAAAATTTGACAGACCACCTTTTCTAATCAAAATATAATAATCCAGAAATGTAGAATAATAGAATACATTTTGATTCATCTTCTAAGACTTGCACAAAGAAAGTATAAGATCTATATACATTACCTGGGAACATGTTTCTAATTGACTGTTATATTTAAAATAATACACAGAATAAAGCAATATTTTTTAAAAGCTAAAATATATGTATATATACTATTCATTGGTAAGAATGCATAGTATATGGAATATAGTACAAAGAGATAAGACTAAACTGTAGACTTTTTTTTTTTTTTTTTGCCTCAGTGGGGGAAGAATCTGCAGAAGGAAGAAATGAAGAGTAAAGTTTCCTTAATCTACCTTTGTATTAATTGAACTATTAAACTAATACCATAATACATTTAAAATAATCATACAGAGCTCTGAACTAGGACCAAAGAGTAGACACAAAAAGACACAGATTTCAGGGTAAATACAGTGTTTATATAACATATTTATCAGCAGGCATGGCCCTTGCTAATTGACTTCATTGTTCATAATAGACTTCACTTCTATTTAAGCTGTAGGCAGGCATGTACTACTAATTGGCTCCCAATATTATGGAAGCATAGACTAAGACAAAATTCATAAGGGAGAATGAAAGCATTTTGAAACCGTTTCACATCATCATCTAAAACAGTATCGGTGCCCCTCACTGCATACCCAATTGACAGACAAGTTGTGGCAAAGACAGGTGGCTGCTGTTGCCCATGAAGTAAAAAGAATTATTTTTAGGTGCCTGAGATTCCTGGAGATGAGGAAATTTAACAGCCAATGGCTAATAGCACTCTTATGTGAAAGCATCCAATATTCGATATATTTTAACGGATCTTAAGTACTCTTTATTATTATTATTTTGAGACAGTCTCACTCTGTTGCCCAGGCTGGAGTGCAATGGCACAATCTTGGCTCACTGCAATCTACACTTCCCGGGTTCAATTTATAAGCAACTAATTAAATAAGTATTACTAATGAGAAAAATACCCAAGCCAAAGTAAACATTTAGCTAAGGATATCATAATCCATAAAAATGGAGCTTTTTGTTTGCATCTGAAATGACTGCTTCAATTCTCCCCATGTATTTGAAGCCACTTTGCTAAGCTGAAAAGTTTTCCTCTTTGGCCTGACACATTAGACCATCTTTATTTACATGCCCTTAACTTGAAGGGACACTAATGATGCTGTGATATATTGATAATGGTATTTACAAAATTATCTGACCTAATTCCAAATAACAAGTTTGAGAATTACCCTGCATTCTATTCTTCTTTGAAATATTCACAATAATTTAATGTACCTGCAATAAAAAGCAGGTAGATAAAAACACAACTTTAGGAACTCGACTAAAAGATGGAGAATAACCTACAAAAATCATCTTGATGAGTTCAGAGGACATTTTTTTCAAACCCAAAGGGCATATTTTGCAAAGTAACTTAATAGATGTAAACAGGATATAACATATAGCATAGCTACATAAATAAGCATATGTGTAACTTATATGAATACATTTGTGCCTATGCACCCTCAGATGTAAATATAGAGATGCAAATTAGCCGGCAGCAGTGGTATGTGATTCAGGAAGCTAATATGCCATATGACATTATGTATTAAACACTTTTGCACATAGTAGGTAAGATATTAAAGATTCTTGGGCTGGGCGCCATGGCTCACACCTGTAATCCCAGCACTTTGGGAGGCCGAGGCAGGCAGATCATTTGAGGTCAGGAGTTCGAGACCAGCCTGGCCAACATGGTGAAACCCTGTCTACATTAAAAAAAAATACAAAAATTAGCCAGGCATGGTGGTGGGCACCTATAATCCCAGCAACTCAGGAGGCTGAGGCAGGAGAATCACTTGAACCTGGGAGGCAGAGGTTGCAGTGAGCTGAGATCATGCCACCGTACTCCAGCCTGGGTGACAGGGTGAGAATCTGTCTCAAAAAAAAAAAAAAAGTCTTTACCTAACTATATGAATAAACTATAAACACTAATTATTTGTTCTGTCTCCCTTCCTCCATCCCTCCCTCTCTCATCTGTGTTGGCCTGTGCTAAATTGTTTCCCTACACCATGTGTCCCTACATATAGGTTCTTTTTCATCTTACTACCAGGCTCCAGCTATTAGCTCCTGTTTCAGTCATTTATTCCTTCTGTCCCATTTTGGCTTCAAAGCTACTAGGGGCAAAAAAACAAGATAATTAAGTTTATTAGAATTACCTCTTCAATCAGAGCAAAATTTTAAAAAAATCTCCAAAAAAGAATTTGCAAACTCATTTCATAATGAAATATAAGTAAGCTTTGGACTTCATGAATCTTAAAAAATAAATTTTGGGAATCCAGAGGCCTTTTGTTTTACTCCGTTCCTGATTCCTGGCTGTGTTGCAGGTAAATTAAAATAATGTCCATCTGACCTCTGAATAAATGAAGTGCCACTGTGTGTATAGAAACTGTTGTATTTAATATTATTTTCCCAAAATAAGATAGTTTGCGAGGTTATAACTTTGCAAAATATAATAATCACTGAACAAAACCATTTTCCTCTTACTAAAGATTATGCTCAATTCTTTTTTAAAAGTTCTGAGAATTTAATGACACCTTAGGCTTAATACTCTACTTTACAATCAAGGTAGTTTCTCCTAAAATAGCTTGTTCCCTGTCAATGTTCCAGGAAATAATAGTCATTGTATTATCCCATGGCAAGGATTCCAATTAAAATTGTACTGTTCTGTCCAGTGAATTTATAAGCTTTAACTCTAAAAAATCATATTCACACAATCAATTTTCTCTCCATTTTAGATCATATATTTTGAAAAGGTAATTAACTGAGAACTTGGATATATCTGTTCCTCCCCACAATCTCCTTGTAAAAGCAGCTACAACAGAAATAAGGTATTTTACTAAATTAAAAAAAAAAAAACTTTTTTCACTTCTCAAAACTTTTCAGAATACAGATTTAATTTGCTTATTTTGTATCCAATTTATTTTTTAAAATAATAATTAACTAAAATGATGAACGTTAGAGTCTTGTCAATCACAAATAATTATGTTAATTATTAGTCCTTATGATTATTGGGAAATGAAGAATGTAAAAAAAGCATGCATAATAACATTAATGCATTGTATTTAAGTTTTTGATCTTGATGCATTGTTTTCAATTATGAAAAGGACAGAAAATATAATACTTCTGTTTTGAAGTAATTTATTTTTGGATTCCAAATATCATCAAGAAATGATACTACTGTGAGTTCTTTTTAACACTGAAACAAACAAAAATAGATTCAAATACAGAGGATGAAAATATTTGTACACAAGCAATACCATTTTGGTACCTTTATTATTTGTAAGTGTTAACATTGAGCAATATTAGACAAATGTTGTGATACCCTAATTCTACTATTTTTGTGTATTTTTTCTTGTTTTTGCTCCTCACATGTGACAAAATAAATTCAAGAATGTTATTTCAGTGGATAATTGTTATGAGGCCAGGACTGCTTGCCCAACAGGCCATACAAATAGGAGGTGATGGTTTTCATGCTTTCTCTTTCTCATTCTGAAACTTCAAGCAACCAATAAAGAAACTTAGCAGGAATGGTATTCCTTCATGTAAATAAGTTTCTCTAAGTTGGTGGTTTAAGGACATTGTATTTCATAGGTCAATAACAATATTATTAAAAAAACTATTAGGGAACATCACAAAAGCTCTGCCCTTTACTTTTTCTAGTAAAGGACATTGTAATGAAATGAGGAGAAAGAAAAAGAAAGGCCATTTGAATACCTCCAAAACTGTTGAAACCCATAATTTTGAAAGAAAGGACAATTCTTGCATTAAACAACTTTGCTTTATGAAAAGCTAAAAAAAAATTGCTTTTTTTTCTTTTCCTTATGGACCATTGAAAACTTCTGGACCATGGCAGACTGGCATTAGTATACCATTGATATAAAAATATAGAACAACCAACTCTGAAACTGCAGGGAATTCCACAGGAAGATGTCATACATTCACTCATTCAATCATTCATTCCACGTATTTTCATTAAATATCTGCTCTGTGATAGAGTCTATGTTTCGGGGAAATAGTAACAAGACAGAATAGGCTCCTGCCTTCATCAAGCCTACATTCTAATGATAGGAGACAAATTATAAACAAGTTAACATACAAATATAACATTTTCAGATTGCAGTAAATATTAGAAGGGAAATGCCTAGCTTATGTTCTAGAGCATGATGGTTAAGGGTAGAAGGGATGTTGTGAACGACATAAAACAGGTTGTTGAAGGCGGGCCACCTGGGGAGATAATGTTCATGCTGCATCTTGCAATGTGACAGGAGACCAGCAAGGAAATATCCAGAAATAGAGACCCAAGTCAAAGGAAACATAATTGCAATGACATAAAGTAGAAGACATCTTGGCAAGTTTAAAGAAGAGGAGGGCTTTGTGGCAGATTAAAGAGACCCTTTCCCATTAGGGAGGTCAACGTATGAAGAGGACTAGATCTCTTAATTGTCCACATATGAAATACTCGAGTGTATCTATGAAGAAACGAAAATATAGTGACTGATATTACTCGTTTCATGTGTGTTTGATTGTCTCGATACTAATCAGTTAACACATTTTGAGCATTATACGGGTCACAGATGGAGTTATATGTTATAGATAAATCTATTTGTTAGGTAATTCATTTATTTTTCATCACCCAGATATTCTATTAACTAAGAAAGCACTAATTATTACAGAAAATTATGGATCTTCTGGAACTTTCCCCGTTAATTTACTCTGGCAAGAAGTACCCATGCACTAATATCCAGAAAACCAGTTAACAATGCCTCCAAATTATCTGAACATCTTGAGTTTGTACAGATATGGGCACTTAGATTATATTTAATCCATGCATCTTTCATCCATGGATTAGTCACCGCTAAATATAGCTTTCCTCTGTTTTACATGTGTTAAAATAGCTATTTAAGAATTTTAAAAACTGCTCATGATTATAGCATATGGTGCTAAATTTGAGAACGCAATCAACTCGGACTTCCATTTAGTTCTCTTGGCTGTTACTAAATGGGTGCTAAACTATACTCAAAAGATTAAATAAAGGGTAAAAATGATAGAATGTTTATAAGCAAAATTATGTTATATCATAAAGGCTCCATGAATTTGTATTATTCATAAAACTAAATTTTAAACATATTTTAATATTTCAAAAGCAACTGGATCATAAAGGAGGGCAGGAGAATTAACAGATAACTTAGCAAACTTGAAATTATAATCCTTCTTATTTTTTGAAAATCAAAGTGGAAAACAATATACACTTGAATTGATTTTATTCATCTGTTCTCAGAATATGTTCCATACAATGAGAGTCTTAAGTAATCATTGAAGAATCAGAATGACTCACAGATGGTGCAAGTGATTTAATTATTTTTAACCAGTTGTTCTGGACATGCTCAGAAGGATATTTCCAACCCCACTGCAGAAGCCATCTGAGCTCCCTTCCAGCTGGTGTTCCATATTTTCAAAGCAAATTTAGATTGGAGAAAATTACACTTTTTATTGTTGTGTTGCAAAGGGAGGTCAAATTGCTGTGTATAAATTCTTGTTCTTTTTTCCCTTCATTGTATGAGTTATATTTATCAAATATCACGTCTTTTGTATGATTGCTATGGATTTGCCAATGTTATTTTACGTTCTGTGTTGTCTGGCACATAGGAGGCACTAGATAAATGTTTATTCAATGAAAGAAATGCCAATTCAGTGTATTCAAAATAAAACTTGAATTTATTTCTAGACTCACAGTAAGTGTATGGAGTTACCATTTAACTGCATTCTCAGCATTATTGGGAGGCTCCCATTAAAAATGAACCAAAAAAAGAAACCAATAAAACAAAACAATATCGCTATCACTACCCCCACCACCAAAAAAACATCAACAAAACTGTGTTAATTCAATAAGTAAAACTACATCTTGATGCTGGAACCTCTGCCCCTAATTTTATGGGATCTTAGGAAAGCTGCTTGACAGATTTTCATCTTTTTAGGCTATCATAAGGATAAGAGATACCCTTCGTAAAAATTTAGTCTTGCATATTTCATAATGTGGAATGATGGTAATATCATGCAAGAAACATAGCTGATATGTGTAATCATTTCCATTATGCTAAGAAAAGGGAATGGAATATGGATATCCCATTAATGTCCATAGTCACAATGAGAAGTAACAAACTGTTCCCAAATAGTTCTATCAAATGTAATAATTTTTCAAGGTTGTAGCATTCCAAGGAAGATAATACTAATTTTAGCGAACGAAGTTACTTCATCTGATGCCAAAAATGAGTTTTTACTTTTATCAGTAACACTATATGATAGTAAAACTGCACATATCAATAATTCATCACTTAATTTTGTATTTATATCCAATATTTCTGAAAAGAATGTGCTAAATTTCCACTTGATAGAAAAAATTTGACAGTATGTTTCTTATGTTTATTAATATATTTGACAACAAATTCCATGACTGTAGTCTATTAGTGTAACTTTAATTTAGAAGATAAATATAAAATTGTAAGTCTAACAGAGCCATAATCTAACTATAAAATAATTGTGAATAGTGAATCTAGCTTGACACATTTATTCTATTTTTATTTAATGTGCTACCTGAAGCCAGTGATTTGAGACAATATTCAAGAGGTAATATGTTGTACAAATCACATATAAATGGTAAATCTGTTTAAACTTTCAAGAATACTAAATTGTAATTAACATCTTATTTTATACATAGTAATGGCTTTGGCCTAGAGATATTCAGAAAACACAAAATCCTATGTTCATATAGTTACTTACTACCCTTAGTGAGTTCAATTACTGTTCTTAAGTCTCAGTTTTCTATTGGGATTATTTGCTTTAATCTAAATAGCTTATGTATTTATTTTTTCCTCTACTATTCAAAAATTGTATTATTTTATCAATTTAATGGTTACTATAAAATTCTTAACATGCACAAGAAATTTCATTCTAAGCACAGGAGAATCTTAAAATGGCTTTATTCATTATTAATGACTTATTTTATGAATTAAAAAAATATATACTGTGCACCTAGCCAATGTTTTGGGTGTTGAGGAAACAGTATTGCAAAAAAAAACCAATTTTTTTTTGCATTGTTGGGTTGGAGCTCTACTTCCAGATAGGGAGATAAATACTCAAGAAGATAAACAGGGAAAATATTGAGAACTTTCCTGATCATGCACTTTATTGAGAAAAATAAATGGGGAAAGCATGGATAAAAAGTGTGTGTGTGTGTGTGTGGTGTACACATGAGAGAAATTCACTGAGAAAAACACTTTTGAGTAAAGAAGTTAAGGCAGAAATGGAAAGAGCCACATGGATAAACGGGGGAAGATTATTTTAGGCAGAAGTAGCACACAATGCCATGGGTGCATGTCAGATCTGTACAAATAGCAGCAAAGGGGTCAGTGTAGGTGGAGCAGAGGTAAAGTATTAAGAGATAAGGCCTGAGAGTTAAGAAGTGGGCCAGCTAGGTCAGATAACCCTTGAAATTCATGAAGCGTTTTGGATTTCACTTTAAAATAGATGGGAATTCATTGAAGGGTTATGATCAGATTTAAATATTTATATTTTCAAATGTTGTCCCTGTTTATTGTGCAGATATAATCTAAAGAAAGCATGCATAGATTTTTTTCCCTGAAAATTTGAAAGAACAGTGCTTCCACTGCATTTGAGGGGAGAAGAATAATTTTGTTTAATCAAGTCATGAGGTTGGATGAAAACAGCAAGACATATATAGAATAAATAAAAATGGCAAGTGCCCAAGGACTGAGCACTGAGGAATTTCAGCATTAGAGAAATAGGTACTACCTATGGAAACTGAGAAACAATACATAGAAAGGTAGGAGGTAAACTGGATGAAAAACTTAACCACATTATCAAGTTTCATTGATGTTCAGCATTTTAGTTCTATTGTTTTTTAATAGATACTTTTATACACAGTAAATGTTTAAGACTTTTCCATTTTTTTTACCATTTTCTTTACACATCATTCTCTTTTGCAGCTTAAATCATCCATCTTGAATCGTTCTCCTGTTTAAAGACCAGTCTTGATGTCCTCTAAAGAGAATATTACGCTAGTAAACAGTTTGCGTGTCTGAAAAGATCTTTATTTCAATGTTATTCCTGAAAGAGAGTTTTTATCAGTACACAATTCTAGGTTCCTATGTGGATGTTCTTTCATTGTTTTTGAAAATATTATTCTACCATCTTCTGGATTCTATCGTTGCTATAAAACCTGGTGCCATTTTAAGTGTCATTACTTTCTAAGGAAATATAGCAGTATTTAAAATTATTTCTTTGGTTTTTTTTTTTTTTTGGATTCATCACATTCATCATTTGATAGTGATGATCTATACTTATATTTCTTTTTTTAAAAAAATCTTTTCTGCTTGAGATTTGTTCAATTTCCCAGTTTGAGTATTGGGATTTCTATTAATTTTTGAAAATCCTAAGCTATTATCACTACAGACACTGCCTTTTCTCCATTGCGGGTAGGATTTATTTATTCCCCTTTACAGGCTGAGGGAAGCCCTTGAACGTTCTGACTTTAAGCAGGGGTTTTATTTTCACCTCTATATTACGTGTTGTTGAAGGTCACATATTTTTTCCTAAAAGGTCTTGAAAACTTCTTTCTAGCCATTAGGCTCTCAATCCAGGTTCAGTTTCACATAAGATGAGTTCATCATTCATGGCACATAGAGGGAAGAGAGGTTCCACCATAGCTCAGCTGTGTATTTAAAACGTTTTAAAAATTATATTTTATTCAGAATTTCCATTCATTTGAAATGAGGGGTGAGGGATTAAGTCAGTCTATCATCTTTCTGGAAGCTGATCCTCGCTGAACATGTGTCTACTTAAACCACCATTAAACTGATTATACTACACAGCAAGACACTAGAACCAAAAAATTCTGTAGAACTAGTTATAACCATTATGATCATCAACAATCGAGAAAAACATAAAATGTTAGCTAATTTCTTTCTTAATACTTGTAATATGTTAATCACAAAATTGAGCTGAGAGAAGAAAAATTCTACAAGCAGCTACATCCTGGTTCAACATTTCCCTTAACAACCATTATTAGTCTTTTATATTCACAACTCCGTTTACTAAAGAACATTCTGTCTCTAAATAAGAAAATCATTTATCTTCCCAAATTCTCCAAGGATGTTTCACTGGCAGCTGACAATCTTTGTTGTTATTTCAAGGCAAAGAAGAAAATCTATGTGGCAATTATGCAAAGAAAATGTATTTCCCTTAATTTTATTCTCAAAATGAGTTGCTTTTATTACATGATAGGAGATAATATAAAAAATGGGTAGCAGAGTATTAAATCTAGGCTCAGACATTATTTTACATAAGGTGGTGGCAAACAGCTCTGTTATTTTCTTGTACATCTCTGCTTAAATTTAAGGAAATCCCAAACAACAAGAATAATGATACAGTGATGTTTTTCCCATTTTTTTCTAAAGAATATACTTTTTTCACCATCACTCAAACAGGAAACCTTTCATCAATCTGAAATGAAATTTCCCTTTTCTACTGCAACCGTCCAGATGTGAAAGTCTATAGAATCTAACCCCTTCAAAGAAAGTCATAATCCCATTAGCATATCACACACACTAGAAAGTTACAGAGTAAGGAAAGTTTGCTTAATCTACTGTTTACCAAAATTGTTTAAACACTGAAATTTTTCTTTCTTTTTTTTTTTTTTTTAATAACTCTCACCATATTTTGGGAAGCAGTGAATTCAAGTTTCATGTCTTCCATTCCTCAGATGTGCCCTTGGACAAATCTCTTAAACTCATTTATGCTAATTTTTCTTACAGTAAAATGACAATGAAAATGATACTTGAGAGGGTCGTTACTGTGATCAAACTAGATGCATGTGAAAACTCTTTGTGAATGTAAAATACTATTCAGATTCAAACAACTTAAAAAAGTTAGTGGAAGAATATTCACAATATACGGTTGTTTATTTTACAAATTTATTCACTTAAGGACAATTTTTTTTTTTTTTTGAGATGGGGTCTCACTCTGTTGCCCAGGCTGGAGCAGTGGTGTGATCTCTGCTCACTTTAACCTCTGGCTCCTGGTTTCAGGCAATTCTCATGCCTCAGCCTCTGAGAAGCTTGGATTACAGGCAACCGCCACCAAGACCCACTTTATATATCATATATATATAAACACATATAACATATAAAACATATACATTATATATAAAATATATAAAACATATATGCTATATATAACTATATATAACATATATAACTATATATAACTAAATATACATAACTACATATAAAACTAAATATATATAACTATATATGACTACATATATATAACTATATATATGACTACATATATATAACATGTGTGTGTGTGTGTGTGTGTGTGTGTGTGAGAGCCAGACTGATCTGGAACTCCTGACCTCAAGTGATCCGCCCACCTTGACCTCGCAAAGTGCTGGGATTACAGTTGTGAGCCACCACACCCAGCCAAGGACTATTTTAAACAACACATTTCTTGCGGCATTTATTCTACAAACAGGGTTAATTTTCTATCAGCCTTCCAAGAACATGTATATTTCGGAAATGTGTACTTTAATTTCGCTAAAATATCCTATTACAATCGCTGTGCTGTAGGACAAGCTATCCTTTGCAATACAATATTGTAACCCTCTTCATATTCACCCTTCACCACCTCACTGTTATGTTCCAGAAGCTTTGTCTTTCCTTAGTATACCTACTTCCAGAAGTAACTGTAAGAGAAACTGATGTACTGAACAGCAGTCTTAAACTCCCAATTTGCATACATAAGTATAGGGAATATAAAATATTTTATAACAGAAAATACTTATATTACATCACCGGATTATACATCAAAGTTCTACTAAATATTCATTGTTCCTAAATGAAAGGATATCTAAATAAGTTATAGCACCTATGCAAAATTCTAGGTGAAAAATATTCCACTAAAAAATCTGTTCAAAGGTACTGATATGGAAATGAAATTGATTGTGTTTAAGTATAGAAAAGAAATCTTTAGGCCTCTATGTTAGCAGAACAGCACAAAGAGAGATAAAGTGAGAGTAACAGACGTGATGGGAAGGGGCTACATGATGTAGCAGATCATAGGATTTCATTTAAAGAGTAATGGGCAGGAGGGGCTTGATATGATCTCATTAACACCTTAGAAGGAACTCTGACTTCACCAGGGGGAAAATGGCGTAAGTGGGGAAAAACTGGAAGAAGAGGTTAGAGGCTGTTGAAGTAATCCAGATGAGAGACAATAATGTTATAGATTAACATTTCCATAACAGATACTGAGGAGTGATTTGATGCATTTTGCAGGTATATCCAACAAGAGTTGAAATAATTTACATGGTAATGTAAGAGAAAAGAACCGTGAAGGATGTCTAGGTTTCTGACTTAGGTAAATGATAGTGCAATTTAATAACGTCTGGAGATGTTGGTAGGTGCCAATTTATGTAGATGGGGGGTGGATCATTTATTTTTCACTTGGCTATTGCATGTTTGAGATGCTCATTAGGTATCCAAGATAAGAGTTTGTTGGATATAAAATGTTAAACATCAAGATCATATACTTGGTATTTGATGTCATAACATGTTCAGCTCAAGTGGAAATGTATTTAGAAGATGGACATTTCTTTTTCTTCATTGAGGTGGATTTTTTTTTGTATTTTTTGCTCCTCTTCGTGGAAAGGTCATGCACGTATGCATATTTCAGAGATTTAGCACTTTTTTGCTATCTAGAAACATTATAATTGGTAATAATTGATATTGAACACATTATGCACAACCCTTATATTTGTTGACATTATGTAGAATAAGTCTTATATTTGCTTCATCTCCCTTTACATAGGATATGCAATGCATAGCATATGTATTAGGGATATATAATATATAGGATATATAATACATAGGATATGTAATACATAGGATATGTAATAAGTCTTTTATTTGTTTTATCTCTCTTTACATAGGATCAGTTAAAAACTGCATTCTCCTAGTATTCTGTGTTTTCCTTGGTGGCGTTAACCAAATTTTAGGATTATAAGCTTTTTTTACAAATGTTCTTATTTACATAGAGAAAACAATTTTACACAGCTTTACATAGCTGTCTCCTTCCTTCTAGTTTCATTTTATTTTACACAAGTATATTGTTTAGGAATTATTTTAGCAAAAATCTATAGGTAAGTCATTCTTAGTTTTTGTTTAGGTGAAACTAGATGTATGTCTGGAAATATTTTGCCTTAATTCTTGAATCATATTTTCCCTGGTATTTGAAAATGTGCCTAGCATTTTGAAGATAATATTCCACTATCTTCTAATGTTTATTGGTGATGAGAAGTCTGCAGTGAATATTGTCATCCTGTAAATGTTCTTTTGCCTTTAGTAACCTTTATGATACTTTTTTGGCTATTGATCCTCTGAGTTTCATTCAGAGCTAGTTGGTAGACTTGCTTTTATTTTTTCCACATTGGTTGACCTTTATTGAATTTGAGGATTCATTTAAGTTTACATCTATTCCATTTTATTAAATATCATTAATATGAAATATTGTCTCTTCCCCATAATCCTTTGTTTCAACTTGAAACTTCTTTCATGCAGATGTTTGAGCAATTAATTATATTTTCATTTCTAGACTTTGTTTTTTCAAATCTTCCTCTTCACTTTATATAATGGCCTATCCTTACTGGAAAAAAATCCATTTAATTTTTATTTTTGAACATTAAATATTACTGAATATCCTTTGGTGATTATCCTCTTATCTGTATTTTCTTCAGGTATACATTCTCCTTTTAATGTTTGGCATCTGATAACGTTGCTTATAATTTTTTTCCATAATAATCATAATTTTAGTTTGTAAGCTTATCTTGCTTAGGAGTTTCACATAAGCCTTGGGGGTTGTAGTAGTATCTTCATTATACAATTTTGTGGTTGCAAATGCCTGGGCTCTCTGAGGTTATTTTCCAAATGCTACAGTGAAGCATAAAAAAGTAGAAACAATTGTCTACTCTGGAGTTTCCAGTGCCTTTAGGTAGAAGAATCCAGATAGAGGTCAGTGGGGCAGTTTATGGAAAATCATGCCCTTTCTTGGCAGTCATCAGATTTGTGTGATATTTCCTGTGTTTATTCTGTGAATCTAGAGAAAAGTATCTGCTTATATATTATGGAATCAAATTTGAAATTTTCACTGAACAAAACATCGTTGCTAATATGTTAAACAAACAGCACATACTTAATTCTCTTAATGACTTATGAAAATATTTAAAAAATCAAAGATTATGTCTATTTTCCAATGTTAATGTATATACAGAAAGGAGAAGAAGAAAACTGATGCATTGAACCTACATAACACAGCAGGTGTTTGGACAAATATTACCTTATTCGATCCTCACAAACATCCTTATCTCCATTGTACAGATGAAATAAATGAGACTCAAAATGATTTATCCATGATCATACAGCACTCAAAGTCACTGGGATTCATATTCAAGACTGTTTATCCAAGAATTAATTTTACTAGACCATACTGCTGTGATAATACATCATATAGGAATATCTCTTTTCCTCAGTTTACACTCTGTGTTTGGTCTTAACTGAGGTACCTAGTTTCTAAACCAACAGGAAATACATTAGAAATGTTTGGAATTCCTAAGGCAGAAGTTTTCTCATTGTGAATATCTGGTAAAAATGTTTACCTGCTTCCTCCCAGTCTCCTGCCTCTTCTTTATTATCTTCAGGTTTGCCCTGAGGACCATAATTTGCAGATACCCTCTACTATGCTTTGGTCTGCATTCCTGTGTGGCTGGGCGCCTCCTCATGATTGTTCCCTCAAAGTCTCAGTCCTTTTCTGAGCTTTATTACTACCATATAGAGCTCTGACATGGACAGAGTCTCCTAAATGCCTTAATTTTACAGTGTTTAGCAGTTCTCTGAGTATCTGTGAAATAAGGAAAATTAATTTTTCATTTTAAACTCACTCAGCTCTCACATACTAAGCACTTTAGGAGTACCGCTTACTATTTCAAATTGTTGCTGTAAAGACATGAAAGATTAACTTTAAGCCTAGAGTTTATATCTAGAAAAGAAAACAGAAAAGGACACTCAGGAAAAATAAAAATCAAACAATTAGAGAAGGAGAATACAGGGGGAAGTAAGAAATTCTGAAGCTATGGCATATGTTGCATCAGAGCCATTGTAAGGTTATATCAAATACTACTTTTCATTAATCTGCTTACTGTGACTACCACAAATGACTCTAGTGCATAAGAATTGAGAGAGATAACTCTAATCAGTGGCCACAGTGAAATTAGTTTCAAAATGCATTGACAATTGTTAAAGTATAAAGATACATCTTGAATATTTCTACATCCACCTGTCCATCTACCTACCAACCTATATACCTATTTGTCATCTATCAATTATCCTTCAGTTCTAATTAAAATCCAATGCCAAATATAACTGTGATATTAAATTGATTATTCTTCATACATATTGTGATCACTTTATTATCATACATAATTAAGAATTAACACAAAAATAGCCCCCTTCACATTCTGAATTTTGTATCTTTAATGTATAAAATTTAAGAAGAAATCGTTTATGAGGAAAATACATCCTATAATTTTACTATAATTTTTTTAAAATATATACTGGTTCACATATGCTTCCTTTATTTCACCAATCATTATTACATTGTACAAATATTTGTTGAGAGTCTACTATGAATAGGGACATAATGGCATTTGAAGTAAGCGGTTTAGGGAGATTTTTGATCTTGTGCCTATTTAGCTATAAAGCATTGGTAACTTGATTAGTTTGCAACGAATTTTAAACCTGCATATTGGGTGTGTCAAGACATGGGGAAAATTGGAATGGAGAATTGAGTTAGTAGTCAGATAATCCGAAGCAAAGACTTCCCCTTGAATGATCTATTAAATTGAGGTGAAACTATTTTACTAGAATTTTCTTTTTGATTGCCTCAATCTTTTGCTTCATACTGCATCTACAGACACAGGCTTGCTGATTAGTATAAGGTTATGTATGACACATTACGTTCATAACATCTAATATGAAGGATAATAGGCTGAAACATTCAGCCAGGTGGAATTAGACTTCACACGCAATACAGTTTCAATATTCCTTGTATTCTTCCAATTGCTCAGAATATTCACCTGATATTCAACTTTAGGGTATTAGATTTAACAGAAAACAGTGTATTTATGAATTTTCTTGAAGTATAAAAAGAAGTCACGATAATATGCAACATACTTCCCTTATATGTTTATAAAATAAAGTTATGGTAATTGCCTTTGACATTTTAAAAATATACACCAAATTAAATGGAACTGACAGTATCACAGAAGTTCCCAAGAAGTCTCATACATGGGCTGAACTCTATGCAGTTGTTATTTATATAGGGCAAAATGGTTGAGTATCTGTTTGATTCATATAATTCCACCTAACTTAACTATAAAGCCTTAGTTTCCAGACTTTGACTTCCTGGTTTTGTGAGGAGTAGTACTTTCTTGTATAATTACAGATGACGATCATTCCTCTTCATCTTACAAGAGTTAATAATAGGAACAAAAATATACCTGTCAGAAAACCTCTATGGTTTATAGCCTATTACAAATAAAGAACTGAGACCAAGCTAACAATTCTGAATTGCCTTTTTAAAGAGATAACCATACACATTCCATTCAGTTGTCTGAAAGAAGAGCAGTCACTCCTTTTTGTTTTGTCTGGGAACATTTCAGTAATAACATTATTTGATATTGTTCAATCTGCAATCAATTACCAACCATCTTACTAGGCATCCAGTTCTTTTATGAGCACTGTAGCCCATTAAGTAGTCAAACCAGGTGTGAGGACCAAGTTATTATTCTTCAAGTCAATGAGATAATGGCTTATGCAGGTTGACATAAGATGTACCACAAAATATTTATTATTTATCATGTATACATTAAGAAAGTAAAATCAGCATGGGATGATCTCAGGAAAGCAATACATATTTTTTTGGATTAGACACTGAAGTAAAGTGAATGTATGATAAATTGACAAATTAACATTGTCAATGTTATGAAAAATGATGTAGCAAAAAAAATTAAGATGTATTTTCATTTTTGATAAGGGGTTTTTCCTATTATCTGTTAACTTCTTGTGTCTTTAATCTGTAAAATTAAGCACTAGTGTTACAGAAGCCCAAAGTGAGGGAAACTACTCACTTTCAGAATGTACATTAGAAGTTTAAAATTGCACCCAGATTTTTTGTCTCTTTTTTATTAGTAGGCCTCTGTTAATAGAGTAGTAGTTGCAAACACATACGTAGGTTTGCCAGTAACAACTCACAATTTGTGCAAAGTTGAGTCTTCGAAACTGAGCAAATTTGCTCTCAATTTCCCGCCAGCGCTTGCTGAGCTGGATCTGAGTTGGCTCCACTGCCATTGCGGCCCCATCCTCAGACAAGCCCTCAGCTTGCCTACGCACTGCATTCAGCTCCTCTTTCTTCTTCTGCAATTCCCGATCAATTTCCTATTGAGCAAAACCAATACAGGGCCCAGGGCAGTTAGCTAACCATATCAACCGACTTGCAAGCAGCAAATACTTCTCTCAGAAATTTTAAAGGCTGTTGTCCCTTTATTGTCAGCCTTTGAAATTTACAAATATGAAAGGCATGACTGTCATCCTCGTTCAATAATCCAAATATTATTTCTGTTATCCTTTGAATGCTTGGTTTTAGACATTCTAATTAAGTAAATATTTAAATTGGTCTAACATTTTCTTTCTTCTAAATTCCTCTGGTGTCTTGGGATTTGAATCAATTTGGAGTGATAACTCATTATTTATTAGGGACCATCCATATAGAATATAATTTAGAGGGTAAGTGAATAAGTCATTTATTTCCTTTTTAAAGGTTTGAGGAACTCAACAAAGAACGAAGCAAAATAAAAAGTGTAAAATAACAGAAAAAACATATTTAGACAATAAGCAAATAAATCTATAGAGATTTAACACTGATGTGAGAAGATGCTCTGATGAAATGAATGTGCTAACATGAGTAAGAAGTCGTCCATATACCGATAAGTCATTAGTTCATCTGGAACAAAGATACACAAAGTCAATTACAATTTTACCAGAAAACACATCACATTTCTTAAATCATTTTACATAGTCTGAAAGTAAAACATTTTATTCATTCAACATTATGTCAACTGAATAACACTTAATACATTTACCGAAAACAACACAGAATACAAAGAAATGCATCAAATCAAAGAGACCATTAATAGAAACAAGAACATCAACATTTTAAACACTATCTTCACAGGTTAAACTGTATAATAAAATCTGGTATTGACATTCTAAAACAACATTACCTTTATTTTCCTTTCATCTCTGGGTTCAGGTAGGCTGGCTAATTTTTTTTCAATGTCATCCAAGCATTTCAGGAGATCATCAGCCTGCCTCTTGTATTGATACCACTGATGAGAAATTTCTAGAGCCTTTTTTCTTCTTTGAGACCTCAAATCCTGTTCATGGTGCAGACATTATTAAAATATCAATATATATGTATAGTGCACTTCTGGCTGCAGTTATTTATCAAAATAATTTGTGTCCCTCATCTTTTTGTACAACTTAGGTTAACTTCATATTTATATGCAAAATATACAAAGACTTAATTGTGTATTCATGAGGCAGGACCCATGTATAAGAAGCCAAGAAACCTGAATAACACACTTAAAGTATATTCTCTCACCATGTTCAAACTTGCTTAAAAATCTTGACACATTTAATTGACTCTTAACAAGCTAATTGTTGTGTAGTTTATATGAAAGAGTGTAACATACGAATACAATTGACTTAACTAGATACAAACTCACAAACCTAGTGAGTTTGTATTTGACTTAAAATAGGTAAAATTCTAAAATGTATATCTTTAGCCTTGGGACTCATCAACAGAACTTTATGTACTCAACCAACATATATTCATGTTTGTAGAAGTGCCTATATAAGAATTTCATAGGCCATTAATATTTGATTATTAGAAATATAAAGCCATTTTAGTTCTCTTATAAACTGTTCCAAGCTGTATGTGTAGAAGTGTCACCATTGTTCATATATTTGTGAACATAACTAACAAAAAATTATGTTAGACAAATGCTTCTCCTTCCAAGGCTTGCATAGCCAAATTTATCTTACTGTACCAAATCATGCTCTAAATGCAAAACAATAAACTGTTTGAAAAAAGAAAACAGCAAGTGCATACTTTCAAATCAATGTGATAAGACTAATTTAATAAATCTACAATGGGGGGAAATCAGTCATGCTCTTTGCGAGCACACACAATATCTTCTGTGATTAATAGAATTAGTCAAATGCCATTTTATAATTCATGGGAACATAAGCTCTGCATGCAGCTTTCATTTCTACAGAAATTAGCAATTAAGGTTTTATTCACAGGTTTAATTCAAGCTAAAAAAAATAAATATCAGAAAACTTCTAAAAATTTCATTGCATTGGAAAGTTTTGACCTTCTCTAAAATATTTCGTAAGGACCAGAATTCGAACCATTTGACAGGTTTAAAGTTATTGAATATGTTGGTATAGACTGGTTTGGCAAGTAGGGTTGATGACTTTCACTTATAGCCTACATTTGCAAGAATGACCTATATTTCATTATCAAGTTTGTTTAAAATTGGGGATTTAAAATTTGCTGTACTTTTCATTTTATGTTGAATTTTCAAACCTTCTGAGGAGTCAGACCGAATGCTGCTTTTTTCAAAGGTAACAAGATACAGCCACGTGAATTAGAGTTGAGCCATGCCTTATTTGTGACATAACTCACATCTTTGCCAAGAGAAAGGGCTTGGTGGTCATAAATCTGAAACATCTTTCATTTCCTAGGCACAAAGTGATGCATAATATGTAAAATATTTAGAGACGTCATGTAGATTTCTTTAGAGGAATGCCAGATAACCATTAAACACTGCTATTCAGTAGGACACATGCCATCGTACTACCAGTGTAGATACTTCTGAAAGCTTGCTCACAGTTGGAAGGGTGTGAGTTACATAGCGTTCTGATTTTCTAGACACATTACGGTGTGCTTTTGCACTCCCTTGAGGAAGAGGCCTTTTCTGTTTACTATATTTATCAGCAGTTACCTTCAGAACACCTGCTGGCCAGTTAGATTTTCCTTGTGGATTCCTTGCAGGCACAATATTGTGTAATTACATTCTCAGCAGTGTTTATTTGGTTGACTATAGGGAGAAAGGTTTTATTCTCTTATTTGCATGTAGAAAGCAGACTCCATCTACCTACTAGGTGGACCCATCTTCATAACTACATAGCTCCAAAGAGTGATTTACAATGAAAAGCTCAGCAATGAACAGTATTAGAAAATCAGCCATGCATGCAAATAGTGATTATTGCAAAGCATAAACAAAAAAAAAAAAGGTTCTTTCACAAAACTTTCTACTTGTCTACTCTCGAGAACTTCCTAGATACTGTTATAGAAAAATTAAGTTTATCCTGCTCTTCCTGCACAATCCAGATGAGTCACGTGGGGACTTGAAGCCATATACTACACTGCTTAATATGAAAGTAGCCGTTCTTATTCAAAGGCTGTAAGATTATTTTTGAGGATTCCTATATAAATGAAATTCGACTTTTGTAGATAGTGAGTTGCAAAGAGTGACTTTCTTAAAGGCGTAAGAAAGTTTTAAAAATAAATAAATGAAAAGAATCCAGGGCTTATTAAACAAGTATCAGGTTACCAAAAAATTGGACCTATTGCAAATAAAATCAATTAAGTAAAGAAAGTAGGAATAATGGATACATGTAGATTGGTTATTCTGGCAGTTAGGCAGGTTTTTTTTAATATAAAGTAACTGATAAAAATAAAGCATAATAGAAGATTAAATGTATAAGTACTATGAATGCAATTCCATCTTTCGAGTACTACTTAGAAAAATCTGTCTTTAAAAAGTCATAATTTTTAAGCAACACATCTTTCAAAATCAAACACCACTCAAAAATGTTAAATAAAGCACACATGTTGAGCAGAAAAAGTGAATTTCTGATGACTAAGAGTCTTAAGCAGATTTTATTAATGCACAATATATTTTACCCTATATATTAAAAAAACCACAGGCAAGGTATATTATAATTTTAGCTCTAATACCTTGAGAGCATTATGTTTTGTCTGTAACAGCTGCTGTTTTATCTTTATTTCCTCTCGCTTTCTCTCATCTGTGATTCTTTGTTGTAAGTTGTCTCCTCTTTGCAACAATTCTTTTACAGTACCCTCATTGTCTTCATTCTGATTAAAAACAACAAGTACAGTCTTCATTTTTGTTTTTAAAAAGCTGTACATTGTTAACAGAGATAATAAGACATGTTATTTAAACACACACAAAAAAATCCAATTTAAAACTTTCATGGAATGTTATAAGATACTGTGCTCATAGCCTTTCTTTTACATTTTGTACTTTAGGTTTTAAAATTAGTTTCCTCCCATCTAGTTGTAAAGAACACATTTTTAGGGGCACCTGTAGAAAGATGGGGGAGTGTGGTACTTCATCATGTCAGACAAGTCATGAATTACTGTGAAAGTATTCTTTTGGCTTTTTTAGTGTAGTTCTAGAAATTAAAAAATTAGAGAAATGAGCTAATGTTTTTATAATGTTAACTGATCCATAAAGGAATACAGATGTGTATTTGTGACTGAGATAACAGCAGATCTGAAAATATTAACACACAACTACATGAAACTATTTTGTTTTAAACGTACACTAATTCCTATCTAATAATTACTGCTTCATTTCTGAAACCTACATGCCCAATAGGAGAAATATCAAGATATTAATAAAAATGATGTGTTAAATTACCATAAAATAATTACTAAAATATCTCATATATGCATGTTAATTTTAAATAAATATGATCAAATAACATTAAAATACGGATTGGAAAATGGCTTTAAACATTTTCAATGGGTATTTTGTTCCTTTAGACTGCAAGAACAATATCTTAATTTTCTTTACTTCGAAACAAAATGTTTTGAATAAATGCTGGTCTAATACAGTCACATATATGGCCACGTGATTTTTCACCTTTAGTTTTCTGTCTTTCAACTCAAAATGTGAAAACTTTATATCAAGTTGTCTCACCATGTAATGGTACTTAAGGTACACTGATGACATAAGGAAAACAAATAATAAATTTCAAAACTCACATGTATTTGTGTGTGTGTATTACAATTCAAGGAATTACATATTATATATTTAAATCTATAATGTACAAACTTCAACACACAACTGAGGACTTATTCATTTTGTATGGGGGAATGGGATTATTTTTGTCAGAGACTGGTCAATAATCTAAAGAAATGTACAGCATAATATAGACACATTATATACTTATCATCATATAGGCACATTATATACTTAAAGTCTGTGAAAGACTTCACTTATTTTAAAACGTACTGTAAAAGTCTGTAGCATTTTCTAAGACTGGGGACAAAAACAAAAACAAAAAAATTTAAAAACCCACTTCACTTCTTTCCCTATACCAGTTGAGGGCTCTAGGGCAGTTGGTGGTCAGCCCAAGAGGTAAGCAGTACTTTTTTTCATCTTGGTGCCCTCTGGTTTCTTCTTTGACCTGAAGTAGAGATTGCTGTAACTCAGCAAATTGGAAAGCCTCTTCTTTCTTTCCACAAGCTAAGTTGGCAAGGCCACCAAACCCCATACATGGGGAGTACTGACTGAGGCAGCTCCAGGAAGTGGGAACTAAGATTGGTGGGAATAGTTCTCCTATTGCTTCACACTTATTACCTAAAATTTATATATTGCCTTCTGATGTCACTTTCAAGCAGTGTCTGAGAAGGCTCTAGCACTGATAAATATAAAGGTTAAGAATGCCACAGAGGTGATGGCAGTGGAAGAGGGGAAAAACTGTGAAAAGGAGGATGAAGAGAGAAACAAAAGTCAGTTAATAAGGATGTGATATAAAAATATTCAAGCCAGAGAGAAATATAGTAGGTATTTTGAAATTAGTTGGGATTGAAGGAGAATATTCTGAGGTTGGGAATAGCCCACATGATCATATTTCTTTACTCCCATGAAATAAGCAGCATAAATTTATACAAATTTTAGACATATACTAACTAATCAACTATTTGGTAAAACAACTTTGTGTGAAATTGTAATAAATAATGTTCATACTATGCATTATTCCCTGTTCATTGAAAAAAATGTTATACTACCAAAAACATTGCTGATACAAAATGTCAGTCATCTATGATAGTTGAGTATTTTATTAAATGTTTAGTTTATTTTATGATTTGACTCCTGTTTTCCAATTACATTTTGCCCTTGATAAGTTCAAAAGTAGGACAGGTCAAAAGAAAATTGCTGAGCTGTTTATTAGAAACCGTAAGTGCTCCAATATTACCATACCACAGTAACTCAGCATTCGTAATAAAAGGTCAACAAGAATACTCTGCATTTATAAAATCATTAGAATCATAAAATGTGTAAGATGTTTTCTGAAAATTCAGTTGGAGACTTGGGTTATATAATTTCTTTCCAAATATTTATTTCCACTCCTAGTTCATTCACACTTTTATCACAACCAATTTACCATATCTTTATTGAAGTCTTCCTCTTTCAGATTCACCCCCTGCTGAATTTCAGCCTCCAGTGGTTCAAGCAATTTTTGTATATCTGAGTTAAACTGCTCCAATTCCTTCAAAGGAATGGAGGCCTAAAAAAAAAGATAGTGCTAATTTAAATCAAAATTACTTTTTATTAGAAACATAAACCAAAAGAAATACATTTATTCAACCTCCTGTTGCTAAACTAATCACATGCATTATGTTTCCATATTATGTTTTATGAAGGGTTTTGAAATACAACTGGAAAAGTACCTGAGGATGCAAATAAGGGGAAACATTTAACATCACCAGAGCTGAACATACATGCAAGATAGTACAATTCATCATTTGGTGATATCAACAACAGTCAATTTACAGATACATTTGAATGGGCTAATTCTTAATATTCTAAAGTCAAATTTGATCCTATTTTAAATATTCTGATATAAATACATTTGGTTAAATATGCCTCATCAGAAATTGCCTCATTCATCAAATAACAGTAACCTCAGGTAGAAATGCAGAACTGTCATCTTATCCCTAGAAAAACTACATGGCAATCTGCTCAGATGTTTTAAATGACATTTTTAGCACAGCACAATTGACAAGCATGCTCTTCTAAGACAAACAATGCCATTAACTTGCCTTAGGAACGGTTTTGTTGGTGATGCAAATAAATTCAAACAAATGAACCTAATATATTTCACATAAAGAATCTATACTTTTCAACCTTGGAAACATCAAAGTTTCTTTACTTTTGAATTGATAATGACCATGATCTCAAAAAACTTTAAAATCCTTTGACTTTCTAAACAAAACCCTTGAAAAGGAGTGATAAGTGAAAAGACATGGAACATCAAATATATATTCAAAAAAGTGGACAAGATTTAGTTATTAAATTCTGTTAATAAAATACATTGATGCTCTCTCAACCTTTATGCTGTATTTCTTTCCATTAAAACACTAGAAAATATTTTATATGTGATAGCTTTTGAAAACCCACAGTTGACATACAGAGTTCTGATTTGCTTTCAGAGCTAAAACTTTTTACTTTTGTAAAACCAATTCAGTAATGACCCCTGTGTCTTATGCCAGGACGATTACATTCACCAAGTTTGGTCCCCACCTACCCTTCCCCAGTCACATTCCCAGGCAGAGGTTGAATTTTTATTAGATGGCAATTTCTTGTGAACAATGCGGATAAGAGTAAAAGAAAAACTAAATATCTAAAGGTAATAATCTGTCACTACTGAAGAAGTGAATAATCAAATGCTATTCATGATGACATGATTCTCATATGCAACATGAATAACCACATATCTTCTAGGTACTTCTACACACCCATGAAAGGATTTATGATTTTAAGTGACCTATTATGGTAACAGTTTTTAAAACCTAATGATCATTTGCCATTTGAAATATGAGTTATTTGAACCAATATACATTGGTAGTGCTATAAACATGCTTAAAGTTTCAATTTCTGTATTATTAGCAATTATTGTACTTTAAAACCATACATTGTTTACATGGTAAAAGTAAAAAGATTAACATCCTTTAGAATTATAACTGAATAATTATCAATTTGGTAATATTTTGTTATTAAATGGCTGTTCACATTTGCTAATATTTAATGAAAGCAACTGTTCTATGTGATTTTGTGAATATATAATGATAAACCACACTTAAAATAACTTCTATTGTGTACCTGGATGTCAGAAGAACATAGGTCTATTTGCAGTCAGATTTACCTGTTTTATTCCACTGCTTCTTCTCTAGCTTCTCTCTCCATGAATTTAACTTCTATGAATTTAAGATACAATTTTCTATGAATTTAACAATATTTTATATGTTCCAAATCTTCACCCTAAGCTGTTATCTCACTTTTGAATTCCCATCTAGACTCTCCAATAGCCAGCTGAATTTTCACTTGAAGTTTGACATTTGTAGTATGGAGTTCATTATCTTTTCCCCAAACTACTTACAATACTAAATTCCGTAGTTCTGTTAATAGAAGACCATTTCTCTCAGTCATTCAGATGTAAAACATAAGTCATGTTATTTTTTAATACCTCACTCTAATGTCTAACAAATATCAAGAGTCAATTGACTTGCTATGATCCACTTGCTTTGTATTCCCAGAGGCTCCATCGTTGTTCCTGGTCCTCACACAAAACTAAAGCAATAAGCTTTGAACAGATGTAAAATCTCCTTTCAGTCAAACCAATTCCAGCCTGTGCCCAATGATCAGCTTACTATGTTTCAAAAACCTTTCTTTCATTATGCTATTTATTTGCTGAACAACCTTCTGCATCTACTGAGTATAAATAAAGTCCAAACTCCAGCACAGCAGTCAAGGCTTCCCCTAATCTTGCCCCAAAGACTTTCCAGCCTTATTTAAGTGTTCCTAATATAGACCTTTTTTTGCGGGTCATTTGGTGACCTTCTGTTACGCCTCCTTCAATGCCCTTAGAATACTTTTCATCTTCTGGTGAAGAACATAAACTTCTGTATGAGAATGCATGGATTGAATCTGGGCTCTACCATTTGCTAGCTGAGGGAATTTAGACAAGTTATTTATCCTCATTGAACCTCAGTTTCTTTATAACATGGAGATAAGATGAATATCTACCTCATAGGGCTGTTACTAAGATCAAATATGTTAGAATGGTGTCTGGTATATACTAAAAGCTTAATAAATGTTGACTATTATTTTCTCTCAAAATTCTATGCATTCATCCAATATAAATACATGCTCTATAAATCTTGGGTCTTATTTGTTTCCTCTCAAAATCCTAATCATCCATTGGCTCAGTTCAAACCCTTACTCCCTTGAAATCTATAGTTTTAAAGGATAAAATAAATGCTTATTGATATAATGAGTCTTTATTTTACCAAGGGATTTGACGAAATCATAACATTGTAATGGTGAATATGGAGGATTTTAGATTCCAGTTTGATAGAGTTACATAATTCTGAAGAACAAAACTACTAATTAATTTATCTGCAGCGATATAGAAAGTGGCATCATGGCCTTGCATTTAGTTTACAGTGTGCAGTTTTTTTTTTTTTTTTTAATCAGGAATTATTTGGAGACAGAAAAGGCATACAACAGGTACAGTGAGTGGGGTGTGTTGCCTAGACATCCTATGGAGTTGCGTTCTTCATGTTCAACCTAGAGCCATTCCTGGTACATAGTAAATATTCACAAGTAAATGTTTCCTGAAAAAATAAGTGAACAAAAGACTAATAATTGAGAGCCAAAATAGACATTTCAAGGAGCTTTTTTAGTGACATGGAATTTTAAATAACACAATTTCCATGTAGAAATTTCAAAAGACCTCACTGGTTAGCATTATATGAGTATGTATGTTAACTGTTGCCCAAATATTAAGGAACATGATACCACCAGGTAAACATAAAAAAGGGGAAAGATGTAAAAAGAGCTTTGGGAGAGACTACTAAAAAATGAATAACTAATTATTCGGGCAAGATAATGGAAACTTAGACTTCTTTAGTTCAATGTGTAGGATCTGGATTTTCCAATAAAAGACTACCGTGCATTTTGTTAAAAAAATTATGAAGATTAAGAATTTGAATAGTTTTATTTTGTGTGGTTTCAAAGTGATTAACTAAAATCAGTGGGCAAAAATTATTTGGAGCCTAAATTTTAGGCTTATATAAGAACATCTGATTAGGATTGTAATTTTTTAAAAACACACTGATTTTAAAGTAATGCTAAATGTTTGTAAGCAGAGACTAGATAATGATGCATTCAGTCACATTTTAGGAACAAAATCCTTTTCACACAGATACTTTCTTAAAATTTTATAACCTTACAGTAAGTTCTTGTCTCTAAATTCAAGTAGAACTTTTGTAGTAGTGCAGCTCAACAGAAATATAATACAAGCCACATACATGTAATTTTAAATATTCTAGTTGCCATAGTAAAAAATAAAAAAGGGATAAAATTAATTTTAATTTTATTTCACTGAGATGTCCAAATTATCATATAAACTCATAATCAATATAAGAATATGAATATTTCACACTTTTTTATATTGTCTTCAAAACTCACACATATTTTACACTTATTTATACATCTTAACTTGGAGTAGCCAAATTTCTAAAACTCAGTGGCCACATGTGGTTCATGACCACCTTATTGGGCAGTCTACAGCTTTATTAACTATTATAACATTGAAAAGAACGAATAGCTCATAATTACTATGAATAAAATAGTGATGTTTTGTTTATAACTTGTGGTGAATGTGGATTATTCTTACAGTATCAGTTTTATTATCTTGCATTATGTTTTCTGAGTGAAATTTTCAGGCAGTCCTCGGGGTATAGGAAAAATTATGGGAGTGGGATTGACCTGTTATTTCAGGAGTTTCTATTCTCATTTATGTGTATCTTGGTTTGTGTTGCACTACTTTCTTATAGACATGAATATAATATTATTTGGCTTTCAAAGATACATGCTTTGTCTCTCTAAATAAATTTTCCATCCTTAAAGTTGGCAATATGTCTTATACTACTCTATTTTCCAGTGAAAACACTGCCTTTTATTTTATACAGAAAAACATGCTTATTATATCAATCAGTAGTTTTAGAACTACCTATATTTAATTAACCAGTGACCAATTTTATAACTGAAATAAGTTTATCAAACCAATTATTATTTTAGCTATGTTATTGGCAGGACAGCACCAGCCATTTGACAGCCATATGACTAATAGTCTTTGGACACAAAGCGTTGAAAAACAATTCACTGTTTTTCTTAAGAGTTCACTAGTTCAGCATTAGGTTATGCCCGTTCTAAAATAGGAAACACTTTCCCACCCAATTAAAATTTTACATGTCATTCCTTGGTCTTCACTGTCTTTGTAACTTGGAATTCTTACGCAACTTTATAAAGGAAACATACCGTAAGAGAGCATTTATAATTTAACAGCTCATTCTTGAGTCACCAAATTTTAAAACACAAAGTATATCATGCCTGCTTTTCAATTCAGAATTATGATAAATTGTCTAAAACAGCTGAAAGCAATGGCTGATAAATCATCTTAATTACTGGGTAAGTTACTTCTATTGACTTTAAAGGAAATAGATGACCACAAAAGAACTAGAATCACAATTAAATCACACAATGTTAGACAGTGCACACAAAATAGGTTTTATATAGAAAATGATCAAACAAAAGTTATAATATTGTATGAGAAAATATATACCAAGCATAGGTTCTGGACACTTTGATTTTTTACTTACCTTTTAAGAGCTTTAGCATGACTGTGCAGTCATACAAAATACATATAAATTAGAACACAGGGAAGTATAATAAATGGGTAAATGGACACATAAAGAAGAGACAGAGAAACTGAGAAAGACAACACTTTGTTTTCCTTGATTTTTTAATGTTTCAAATTGCTTAACAACTATTAATTGTGCTTTGTTGGATTACTTAAGGATTAATGAAATTTAAGGCTCTGTTGAAGTTTTGGCATTAAAGCTGACTTTTATAACAAGTTAACAAAGAATAACAGACTGAAGAAAACCAAGATCAATTACAAACTGATTCATTGTAAATTGAAAGCATTCAAAATTACTCAGATACACTTTATTAGTTTTAAAATGGAAGCTTTCCTTGGTTAAATATTACTTTGGCATGCATAGATACACTAGCATAATAATGACTGTGTTTACACAGACAGCAAGTAAACATTTGTTAATCTGGACTATGGAATCTTAATAATCATGATAAGTTACCACTATATTCAAATCACACTAAAACCTAAATTGAAAATAAATAATCCAAGTGCTACAGATTGGTTTAAAATTGCTTCAAATCCATCAGTCTCCTTTTTCCATTCTGCAGCTTTGAAAATTTATTTATCATTACAATATTGATATAGAAAAAGAAGAAGAATTCATGGAAACCAGCATGAAAAATTTCAAGGACAAGCAACACCCTATAGTACAGAAAAGACAGACTACTGATATGATATGAAGAGTTATTTCACATCATTCTATCTGCAGAGGAAAAGAACTTACAATAATATATAAAAGTATTGGAAAGATACATCTATGCTAGAAGAAAGATTATTTAAAATATGGTTTATAAACTTATTTATTCTATTATTTTAAAGTTATTAGAGCAGACTACAAGAAAATGTAAGAAATATTATGTTTAAGATTAAATAAATTGTCTCCAAATAGTGACATTTCATTGATTGCATTCTTTTGAGAATAGGTAAAGTACTGGTTTACCTTTAATGCTTTGGTGATAAAAATGTGAAAATGTAACTAATTTGTGAGGCTAATTAGAGGATATTGCCCAGTAGATTTCAACTGATTTTGTATTGATGAGGTTAATTTCACGCTTGCACATTTTAAAATTGGATGCAAAATATATTCATGGGTCAAGAACCTACTGCCTACTGTCTACCTTTTATAAAGTTTAACTTAGAATAGTTATCTATTTCACAATTACATGAGTTTTTGGAGTAGGAAATGAATTAAAAGGGGAAAACATTTAACTCTAAAATATATAAGGGAGATAAATAAAAAGCAAAAACATAACACTTTAAGCAATTTTGTATTTTAAACTTTCTTTTGCTTTACTTAAGTTGTTTTCCTATTTCTTCCATTCCCCCTTCCTTCTTCCATTTCTTCCTCCCTGCCAACTTTTGTTGTTCTCATTTTTAATACAAAAAGTGTAACAAAATCACTGTATTTGCAGTGAAACTGGGTATGTTCACCCTAACGCATAGTAGACCAACAAATAATATTTGATGACATAGAGGCAGTAAACTATGCTGAGTCAGCGTACTAAAGTGGACAAAGCAATGGACTGAGATCTAATATTTTCTAACCAAACTGTCTAACTGTGAGAACTTGGTCAACTCATTGACTCTCTCATAACCTGCTATAAATATCTGAAAGTCTCTAGTACAAAGCAAAATTGCTTTTCATCTACTGACATTGATCAGGGGATTAATTTTCCTTTATCAAAGGAGAACAATCAAGATTCACCAAATAGCTTTAATTATTTCAAATGTTATGCTAACAAGACCCAGATAATTTTATCAAATGACACTGCTCACCAAACTCAATTACACATCTACTTTAAAAATATTTTACATGATTACCAAAGGGATTTATTAGCAAAGTTTCAATGGAATTAACCTTGTTATACGGTAACCAATTACACATGTGGAAAAATAGGCTAGCATAAAAATTATGTTGTTAGGTTCATATTTTTCTTATTCATGGCAGTAAAATAAAATTTGCAGATATTATATAGTTTGAAACAGTGATCTGTTACTATTACCTGAAGATATTAGCTGTAAATATTACATATTTAATACTCTACAAATTATGCAATATTTACACGTCTTCACCTCAGTTTTCATCTATTTTTATAGAAAATTGTACTAAAATGAATATTTATATACCTACAATGTACCTACAAAAATTTAAAAAATTGAATTAAAAGTATATATATAACAAGAATACTGTGCCAACCTACAAAAATTTAAAAAGTAAAAGACTATATATAGCAAGAATACTGTGCCAATTAACAAACAATATTATTTTCCATCATAGAAGGTGTTAAGTTATAAGAGATTGTGAAATATCAATATATTTGGATGGACAAATCTGACTACAGAAAATTAAGCTTTAGTTAAAATTTTTCAATCCAATAAATCTTCATTTGACCTTCTAGATCACATTTATAAAATGCATCATTTATTTCCCACTGAAGTTTAGGAGAGCCAAAATAATTAAATTACTGTTTAACTATTTTCCACATATAGAACTATATTTTAAGACAGATTAGGCCCAATCATGTGTTTCTTTTTCTTGATATATTCTACATTACATGGGAAAGTCACTGACTCTCATAGCCTCCTATAAACTCATGAAACTCTTTCATCCAAAGAATGATTACTTTTATATCTTCTGACACTGATTGGAAGTAAAAAACAAAACTTGATAATTTATAATTATTACAGCAATTAAACAATGAATATTTATTTGATGCCCAATTGTCCAAATTTCATATTACAGTTGCAATACATATATATAGAAACTGCTACATGAATAGTGATTTTCAAGGCCCATATGGAAATTAAAGAACATATGCTACATATATCCTGTACCAAATAAGTCTTAGTAAAGGATCAAAGTCAGAGAGAAAATAAGTTCACTTTTTTATGGTTAGTATCAATTTCAGAATAAATAATTTAACATTTCAGCTCCTTAGAACAGTGAAGTATATCTAAATCTCTAGAAAAATACAATCTAAGCAAATTTTATGTATAAATTACATAATATTTTATAACAAGTAAAATAATTGCCTTTATTAATAGGACATGCCTAAAGTTTGTTTAGTCAAAATTATTCTGCAGCTAAGTATTACAACAATAAAAATATAACTTGATGCATATTTTATTATTGAAATTTATTTTTTTTTAATTTTTGAGATGGAATCTCACTCTGTCGGCCAGGCTGGGGTGCAGTGTCGTGATCTCGGCTCATTGCAACCTCCGTCTCCTGGGTTCAAGCAATTTCCCTCCTCAGCCTCCCGAGTAGCAGGGATTACAAGGCACCCACCACCATGCCCGGCTATTTTTGCATTTTTAGTAGAGAGGGGGTTTTGCCATGTTGGCCACTTTGGTCCTGAACTCCTGACTTCAGGTGATCTGCCTGCCTTGGCCTCCCAAAGTGTTGGGATTACAAGCGTGAGCCACCGCACCAGGCCTATTATTGGAATTTATATGCAGGCTTTCCTACTCAGAGTTAAATTCTGAGTCACATTTGAGTTCATCATCTTCTTGGGTCTCATAGGTTTTTGCTGAATTGTTACCTCCTCTGTGTTGCTGGAGTGGCTGCTAAATTCACTTACCAGGCACTCACTCTCAATCTAGTATCCATGAACACATCTTGCCCTACCATTAAACAGTAAGCTCCTTGAATCCATTGTATCTTACCTAGCAATAGATCTCCTACACTAGTAAACACTGTTATCAGAAAATAATATATGATTAGTGAGAAGTCATTCTGATTAATCCCTTTTCTCAAGTCTTCTCTCATTAGTGCTTTTAGATATAGCTCAACTAGCGTCACTCCCAAATTGCTGACTCCCTTTCTCCAACTTGATTTCTAGAGGGATGGAGAGGGGTACAATTGTCATAATCAATATGAAAAACTAATCAGTTTATTTTTGTCTTCTCATGCCCCTTCCTATACTTCTGTCTCCTATCACTTTATTTTCCTGATGGTATCCCCTTGCCCTCAGCCATGCCACTGTGCTCAGATGCCCTAAAACAGAGACAGTTGAGACAAGGAGTCTCTCCTCATTGATTTTATCAATTTTACTCAGGGTTGTAATATTATCTCTGATTCACTATTATAATTCTGATCCTCCCCAATAAAACTGCCATTTCCTCACGTTGATTTCACATAGATGAGGAAAAAATACGCTTTTTTCAAAGTCATCAGATACTCTTAGGTAACCTCGATAAAATGGGAATAGGCAGCATCTTTATGTATTTTAAGGGGCGTATTTGGGACAAACAGAACTCCCTAGTACATCTTAAATTCATCCACCTGATTATTTTTAAGGCCGGTCCTTGTCATGAAAATAGCAAAGACATGATTTTCTGACTCCAGTCAATTACAGCAGAGACCATAGAAAATCAGCTGTTCTTTTGTTTTTTTTCCATTAGTTTTTGTCTCAATCCTCCAAATTTGGCCATTCAAGTCTAATATACATAACGATGGAGATAACTATTGATATTAGTTATTTTTAACCGTTTCATATCTATACACTGATTAATAGATTTTAAATATATGTTTTTACATATATTACATCATTTGATCCTCATTATAATCTTTAGATTAAAATAAAACAGGCATCATCTCCCTAATTTTGTAGCTAGAAATGAGGCTCTGAGAGGTAAAGGGGCATATTCAAAATCACCAAGTAGTAATGTGCTCAGCTAGTACTCAAAGCAGGTCTTGTGGCTTCAAGTTAAGTACTTTTTGCTGGTACCATACTGCTCCTCATTGAGGGCCAAAATTAACATTACAGAGAGTTGCACTTGGACAATCAAGTCCTCAGCCAATCTGAACTGAGGATCCCTTTACTCAAAGCTTTCTGGGCTTTGGAATTCCTTGTCATGAACAGTCCTTGCAGGAGATATGGGAGTATCCCACTTTGTATTCTTCACCAAATGGTAAATCTAATGTCAGTGAATTTTCAGGGTAAGTTATTTCTCTATTCAAGGGCCCTTTATAGTTACGTTCTAAAGGTTATACTGAAATTAGTCATTACAATGAGTCTATGATCTACTCGTGTTCAATCCCAGTCTACTTTATTATAATTTTTATCGCCATAGTTTTTTCTTCCAGGTTACTCTTCCATGAAACTCAGACATAGACTCAACCATAAAAAAGTCACATTCTGGCCGGGCGCGGTGGCTCAAACCTGTAATCCCAGCACTTTGGGAGGCCGAGACGGGCGGATCACGAGGTCAAGAAATCGAGACCATCCTGGCTAACACGGTGAAACCCCGTCTCTACTAAAAAATACAAAAAACTAGCCGGGCGAGGTGGCGGGAGCCTGTAATCCCAGCTACTTGGGGGGCTGAGGCAGGAGAATGGCCTGAACCTGGGAGGCGGAGCTTGCAGTGAGCTGAGATCACGCCACTGCACTCCAGCCTGGGCGACAGAGCGGGACTCCGTCTCAAAAAAAAAAAAAAAAAAAAGGTCATATTCTAACCTAATATTATCTGTATAACCCCTACTATAAAGTAGCTTGATTTTGAGATCAAAGGCTACCCCCTAAAACTTCCAGCACTTCCAGCACTTCCCTATTCGAAAAGCAAATACACACAAGACATTAAATGTTTTAAATGCCTTATCAACAAAAGATTACTGAATAGTCAAATTTTAGAACAAGCAGGGATTTATGAACTAATCTAATCTAGAAATTTAAAACCATGTTCTATGAGCATAACTTACACTTCCTGAATTCAGTCATAGGAAGGAGAAAGAGAAAATGGCAGATATTCCTCCCATCTAGTAACTATTATTTTCCAATTTATTAATTTTATTTTAAATATTATTTTAATATTAAATATTAAATTTAATATTTTATTTTAACTAATAATATTTTGGGCAGGATAGTTTTTCTTTTAAAAATTGTTAATCTATTTTAACTTCCTCATCTTACAAACAATGAAATGGATATGCAGAGAAATCATATGTTCTGGCTACTACTGAAAAAGTTAGGCCTAAAATGCAATCTTCTATATCCATTGTTTTCTCTGCTGAGATTACCTTCTAAATCTATTGTTCTCTCTGCTGAGATTATCTCACCATTATTTGAACATCCTCATGAAGATGAATTAGTGTTAAAGATATTTTATGATTATACTAAGTATTCATTTCTGTTTGTAAACATATATTTCTTAAGCAAGGATCTTTACACCCTTGTATCTTCTCACCACAATCTCTAGCACAATGGAAGCTCAATTCCATTAGCTGATGCAATGAATATTTAAGCAAAGTGTCAGATATGCTTTATTCCTGTGTTTTTCATTTCATCATGATAATAGAGCATAATTATCTCTTCAGAACCCTAAAATGGGGTCAGTATTACACTCAGTTGCCTTTAATTTAGACAAAAAAGAATACTTCAAAAAGTACACATGTGATTATTTTGTTAATTAATACATAATTGAAAATATTGGGCCGGGCACAGTGGTTCATGCTTGTAATCCCAGCACTTTGGGAGGCTGAGGTGGGTGGATCACTTGAGGTCAGGAGTTTGAGATCAGCCTGGCCAACATGGTGAAACCCCGTCTCTACTAAAACTACAAAAATTACCTGGGTGTCGTGGCGCCTGCCTGTAATCCCAGCTACTTGGGAGGCTGAGGCAGGAGAATCATTTGATCCCAGAAGGCGGAGGTTGCAGTGAGCTGAGGTTATGCCACTGCACTCCAGCCTGGGCAACAGAGAGAGTCTCCACCTCAAATAATAACAATAATAATAATAATAATAATAATAATAATAATAATAATGGATATTCATTTGAAATTTCTTATGCCTTGCGCTAGTAGGGAAAATGAAATAAGTATATTGAGTGGCTCACTTTATGCATGATTTCCAGAAGTATACTTACAAATTCATGCAGAATGTGAAATGAAAACTCACAAACTTGTCTTGGTCACAAACTTGTATTGGCTGGGTCTGTCACGTCTGTGGTGGAGAGCAAATGCTACCCATTTTTTAATATCTGTGAATCACAATCTTGTAACACAATTTATCCAAAGATAATACCTTGTTTTCTCTTAAATATTCTATAACTTAGTGATTTATTAAAATGTGCATGTGTGTGTCTACATCTTAGTAATGAAGTAGTATCATTTTTTAATGATTGAAATAAAGCTCAATTGATCATTTAGTTATTACATAAGCCACTGATATCTTCAGAAATAAAAAACAATTGTCTTTGTAACAGTAAATTCTTTCAAAACTATACTCTGATAAATTTTAAGAGCCTGTCACATTTTTTTGCAAGTGATAATGACTGACTCAAATATATATATTTGTGACAGTTAGCTACTTAGTTCTCTTGTGCTGTCTATCTCCATATGCAGAGAATATAGCCTTTTAAAAGTCAACTATATAAGGTCTCTGTGTATGGAGAGAGAGAGAGAGTGCAAGAGAACTAAGTAGTTAACTATTAAAAATAATTTGCAATGAATTAAGGTAAACTAACAACTTTTTAGTTTGGGAAGGCGAATTTTGAAGGGTAACTGTGTCTCATGCACATAAACTAAACTACTTAGAATTTATCATATCACATTTCATTTATTTTGAAAACTGCTTTAAATATGTACTATTATATAACATGATGATACACTGTAATGCTTTAGAAAGTGTAGCAGTTGTGAAACCATGCTATTACTGGTTGCTTATATCTATCAAAATATTTTTTGAACATGTTCTTCTATTTTTCCAGGAGTCAACACTTACCTGACATATTACATCATATTTTCTCATAAATACTCCAATGTTTTCTCATCTCAGATTATTTCTAACAATTATCTATACACCTAAATACATATATTGATTGTATAACTTTTTATATTTGAAAGCATATCACATATATTAAAAATATATCAAACTACAGTACATAAATTTCTAGGTAATTACTTGCATTTCAAATCTTCCCAAAGAGTTGAAATTCTTTAACACTATATTTATACATTTTGGCAAACTACTTACTAAATAAGACTTTGTCTTCATCAAATCATACAAATATAAAGTCTATCATGCAAAAGTTCCATATTCCCTGGTTCTTCTTAAACAGTATATAAATAGGCATATAAAATTACAAAAATTAGGATATATAAGCTTTGCAGTGATTTGTTTTCATGGCTTGATCATTTCATTATAGCCTTATGAATTTTGTCACAGTGTCTGCAACTAGCAAAGGCAAGTTAAATATACACACTTGCACAATCAGTAAAGAGGTACAAACACCCTAGATCATGCAGAAGATATACAAGGCCTCGTTTTGGATGTTTGATCCACATGACATGCAAGCAATATTGTATCAGTAGTGCTTTTGGAAAAATTTATCAGTAGGGCTTTCTTTTGATGGATGACTTGTGTGCTTTTGGTTTTATTTATTTATTGTTTTGGCCTTCAGCATGCTATTTGTTGCTTTTTTCTGTAGGTGACCCTGAAAGTACGTATGTAAACTGCAGTGTAGAATGCAGTTCTAGAATCTCTGTGGCAGAAAAACATGAAAGAGAGAGAGACAGACAGAGAGACAGAGAGAGAGAGAGAGAGACGGTTTTATCTCCCATTATAGTCAGTGGTAAAATTTCCTTAAATACATTTTGGCCTTCACTTTCCTTTTGAAAACCTTGCTATGGGGTCTACTCGCCCCTTTGAGAGTACTGCACAACCTTCGCAAGAGATCATTTAGCACTAGTTTCCACCTTGGAGTAGATCTTCCTACCTTTCCAGTCTTAATTCTGTGGGAAATGGCTGCAAATCGATGGTTGAGCTCTGAGATTTGGGGCTCTACTAATTTCCTGCAGTGGTCACCGCGGTTTGCCATCAAGTTTGCTGCTTGGTCACGTGTAGAGTCCACCTTTGGGCGTATGTCATTCAGTTCTGCCTTTAAACGCTATATTCCGTGAGCAAGAGATAGGACTTGAAGTTAGTAATTAATGAAAGTCAAGATAGAAATAGAGAGCGAAACAGAGCGAGTGAGCCAGAGGGAGTGAGAAAGAGAGAGAGAGAAAGTAAGAAAATGAGAGCAAGCACATGCAGAAAATAGAAAGGGAGATAAAACCACGATTGCCATAAAACAGGAGTAAAATGAAAATACATGTGATTTCAGAAAAATAGATCACTGTCCTTAAGTTTGATGCATGTCTATTTAAAATGTTTATTTAGTCTGAGGAAGGACAGGGATGTTTTCTTATGTTTTGCAACTATCATAATGTATTCTATTTAGTCTTATTTTATTATATCGTTACTGAATTTAATAGTTGTGGAATAAACTAAGTATGTGCTCAGGAGGGCAGGTAGCTGAAGAACACTTTTCTATTCCTTCCTGGTACTTTCAAGTTCCTCTTTGTTTATTACATTGAGTGTCATAAGAAAAAAAGTGATTTTCTAACACATACAAATTTTGTGTCACATACAGAGGTACTGAGGAATGTTCTTCCTGACCTGCCGGGTCACAGACATTGTAAGTTAAATAACTCAGACCCTATTATTCAAAAAGCTTTGAAGGAATTTCACCATAAGATGACATCTCTGACTATATATCAAGGGACAAAGAAGAGCACAATACAGATCCACATCAAAATAAGCTTCACACAATAGCATAAATGTGTTTTGGGGATAACCTGGAATGCATTTATAGTTTTTCATTAAAATATATTGTAATCTGTGGAAAATATGAAAATATCAGAGGCATAAAAATGAACTGCATAGAAAGAAACATATTTTTTGAGTTTTCTTTAAATAGTAAACAACTAATCAATAAATTTATCAAACATTTCAGCAAAACAAAATACAAAAATGTATTTAAAAGAGAGCTGTTAAAATTCAACTCTACCTATTTAACTGAGAAAGGAGGCATCATCAAATAGAAACAATGTAGTATCAATAAGGTATATATACATATTATACCTCTCATACCCTTATATCAGAATCATTTTTTAAACAAAAGATGATTAAGTTGCCCTTGAAAAAGAAGACAGGGCTTCCTAACAATCAGTTTTGATACTAAAACAAAGAACCCAAAGCCTTGTTTACATGTAGTTAAAAATGAAAACCTCAGTTTTACATAAGCCCAACATTAAGACTAATTACCAAGATTTGGATATGGCTCAGGCAAAAACAAACAAACAAACAAACAAACAAAAAAAACCCAGCTGATTGGATTTCAGGTGTTGATTCAGATGGGCTGAATGAATGATGGTGTCAGATTGTTCTTTGTGTTAGACACAAGAATGTAGTACCACCATTGACATAGGCAGAAATTTGCAATATGATTTCAAAATAAATCTTGGAATCTCTTTCTGAACAGAGTTCACATTGGGTATAATTAACTGAGTGATGGACATGAACAGATATCCAGATTACAGAACTCTTCAAAATCATTAATTTCCATTCAAAGGGGGAAGAAAGGAAAAACGGAAAGATAAAAGAAGGAAGAAAGGATTGTTTTACTCTTATTAAGACGTCCTTAGTATCTTTTAGGACAAACATGATTGAAGTAATTGTACAATTTGAACGTTACTTTTCATATTTTATTTGCTACCTTAAGCACGTCTTCTTTTTGCTGGGATTTCTTTTTCTCTGATTCATCCAAAAGTGTGTCAGCCTGAATGATCCACTTTGTGATGTGGTCCACATTCTGGTCAAAAGTTTCCATGTGTTTCTGGTATTCCTTAATTGTACAGAGATATACCATGGTATTATAGGTTAGACAATATTCTTAAAGAATTTTTCCTATGTTCTAAAATTTTTAAAAGACAACAATACAGTTTCATTCAGATTAGTTTTAAGTGGTATTTTTACATAGAATATTGCTGAAATATAAATAAAAATATATTAAAATATTTGTTATAGATATTGAATTAAGAGCCAGCATATACGTGGACTTGAGAAATTTTCAAACACAAAATTATTACTGGTCACTTGTATATCTTTTTCTCGTGACAGAGGAGGGTGTAAAAGCTTCTAGCCTTTTCTCTTACCAACAAAAGATTTAACCACTCTTCTGCTCTTGAGGTGACAGCTATCCAGTTACTATTCAGAAGACTGAGTTTATCTTCCACCAATGTCTCCTTCTTGCCCAAAACTGTTTTCAAGGCCTCTCCTACCTCTGTGATACTCTTCAGGTGCACCTTCTGTTTCTCAATCTCTTTTTGAGTAGCCTGTGAAAAGGATAGCATTGACCTTCAAGTAATATATTGCAGTCTTAAGATTTAATGCTTATGAAATGGCTTTCTCTACGGTTACTATGATTTTGCAAGGTTTTAAACCTGTAACTATGTATTAATGAATCATGAAAACCATACCATATATATTGCAGCTTCATTATTGGGTAACTATGAACATATATATGTACCTAAGCATAATTCATGTCTTATTTTTCATCATACATATTTAATAAACATATTGTTCAACTAAATATACTTATATTTACTTAATTTGTTCATGTAGTAGCTAAAGGCAGACATTTGAAAACCCATCCACAAATAAGAAACTGCCTTTAGAAAATTCTGCAGTATGATGCTACTGTATTTCTGCAGCAGGGATTTTTTAGGCTTTTAGTGCCATGGATCTCTTTGGCATCTGTTGAAGCTTAAAAACCCTTTTTCAAAATAATGCTTTTAAAAGTATAAAACAAAATGCACAGGATTTTAAATGCAAACAATTATACTGAAATACAATATGCAAAACATTTTTAAAATATTTGTGATGTAGTAATACATGTTTTATTTCCTAATATGTTAATTAACAAGATCTAGCATCAGGTCTTTAGGATAATTTCAATGTAGTGATGATGAACATAACTGGTATTTTTAAGTATATACAATGTCTGGAACATGTTATAAAAGTGTCTGTCATTTCTATTAGTGACAAAGTCATGGGTATTTCTATTGCCGGAGTTTGTTGCTCACATCTTTAATTGAAAAAAACGCTTACTTTTGGTTTTAGGTGAATAAAAATAAAGATGTAGTTTTCCTCCAACCCAAGTTCACAGACCTTAATTCTATCCACATGCCCTATACTAAAATCTCCTAAGAGAATACCACTATTTCCTAAGAGGTGATTTATACAACATGAAAACAAACACATTTAATATGAAAAAAATATATAGAGTATTGATGGAAAAAGTGATCTTAGTACAAATGTTTACTACCTGCTCTGCATAAAACCCATTTCCTGGTACATAGCATGGCTGACAGACAACGTGACCACTCTGCATTCCACTGTGTCTGTGCCTGATTCCTTCCCCGCCTGTCTAGTTAGTCAGCTGTTGGACATTCACAGAGAGCTGAGCCAGAGCCCAACAGACCCTTTCTCCTTTCTCAATAAGGTTAACAGAAGAGACTGTGATTGGCACTCAAGTTGAAAAGCTATTTGCGAGTGGAGCTGATGTCTTGATCACAGAAAGCCAAAGCTAAACAAAATCATTGAGAAACAGCAATAACAGGAAAGTGGAGGAAGCCCAGCTACAAATAATCAGTTAATAAACACACAAGGAGCAACTCTGTAAGGCGAGCCCATATCTAATTTCTTAAAAAAAATTACAGTATGAGATTAAGAAACTAGGTATAGGCTAGTCTCACAGAGTCGCTCTCAACATGTCTTTTCTGTCTTTATAATATAACAAAGTAGTCCCGTGGCTGTCTTTCTGCCACACCATCAGGTCCTGGTGCACTCAAAATCACTTCTCATGCTTTTTGTTTTGGTTTTGCCTTTGGCATCAGATAAACAGGGGAAATAAATGAGGAAACAATACAAAAATGTTTATGCAAGACAGAATCACTGTTTTTCAATTCTAAGATACTGTTTTATGTTGCATTTTTTTTTCAATATAAACATGCCTGAAATTAAGGTACTTAATGCCAAATGAACATGACAGCTATCATGCACGGGGTTCTTCATATGTAGGTGCTATTTGGTGCACATGGGTGAACTTAGCCATTCATATAAGCAATTTCTTCATTTATCAATCATAAGTGTTGCCTGAGCTCCTATTATATGCCAGTTACTACTGTTGCACAATCATACGTAATTCTCCTCAACATATTTTGGTAGATTATTAGAAGTATCTCATTTGGGTAGACACAGCCTCTTTAGAGCTTGACTTTAGAGTAGACACAGACTACATTTTATCCCTTTTAATACTTTGTCTTCACCCATTTTGTAGTATACAACCTCTATAACCATAGATGTTAGCCATTGTTACTAGGCACTGTGGGATAAAATGGTAAAGAAGTCCCCGTCCTTCAGAAACTTATATTCAAGTATGAGTTTGTCAAAGAGATGGACATGTATGTAAATGAGAATTATCTACTTACTATATTCCAGTCTAGTGGCATGTCACTGCAGTTAATTTATTCATGAAGGTAACACTTCACAAAGTTGAAGCTTAATTTATATTTGGATTATTATCTCTTAATATGTCTTCATAAAGATGACACTATATTTTAGCATCAATGTAAAAAGTTATTGTGTACGTAGATTTTTGTTTCTTCCATGACAAGCAATGCAATTAAAGGCAATGGAATTTTCCAAAACTCAGAAGAGATCAGAAAAGTTTTGAACTTAGGGGATAATGTTGCAGGTAGTTCCTGGCTCACAAAAACTATTATGCATCAACATCTGGCCAAATTATTCCAGTTAATTTAAATAATGTCCAGTGATGTTCACTTGATAGGAGCAAAATAGGAAAAGTGGACTAATTAATAGTGTCTTCCACAAAATTATAAATTAAGACTAAAAGATGTTCAAGTTATCACCATGATGAACTTGTATTTGAAAAAAGCAGTGATATGATGGTGGTTTATAAATGCTAATGGTCAAAAGTGATTCATAGGAAAATTTACACTCTGTAAAAAAAAAAAAAAAAAGAGAGAGAGACCTAGAGTTAAACCTTTATGTATGCTATTCAACAATAAACCAGTATTCAATCATTTGTATGAGTGCTGTTTTGGGTTAGGAAAAAATACTGTGTTAATTTAGTAGGTTTGAAATTTTTCCCCTTAAATGTGTTTTTAATCCAAGGTACGACTTAAGAAATAAGACTTAGCCTTTAAATACTATGCTGAACTTGCTTTCTGAAGATCTCAAATAGTAATTGACCAATGTATATCAGGTGCCTAATATCTAGTCTGTACTGTGCTATTCACTGCCAAAGATGAGGAAGGAGGTAATCTTTGCAAACCTCACTCTAATCATGCCTACACTGTAGCTGCAGAGGAAAACTTAAATGTAATAAAACAATTTGATATCATACTAGAAAAAAATCACATTTTTTGGAAACAGATGAGCCATGGCTGGAACAAGCATGAATGACTACAAGGGAGAGGTGACACTTGAAGGTGAAGTGTGCCATAAAGCATGGAATGGTTTGGATTGACTAAAGACAAAGTATGAAGCAATGAGAAGGTATGAAAGTTGGAATAAAAAACTGCCATAGAGCAACAGGGAATCCTTATTGTAAACTAAAAAAGAATACATTTGATGAGGTTGCTGAGGAACCATTTTCTCTGGCTCTACTAGTTTCCCATAACAGAAGAATGTCTGCATCTTCAGATGTATAGAGAACCAACCTAGAGCTACTGCCTTGGCCATTCCCTTTATACCTGTACTCATTCCTCTCAAAGGGAGCTACTTATTTATAGGGTTGGCGAGATGGGAAAAAAAACAGCTGAACATATATGGCATTTCCTCCTTTTCAAAAGCATCCAATTCTCAGCATACATGCCTTCTTCTGCCTTGTGAGGTGAGAGGTAGAGAGGGTTCTGGAAGATCTACTCTTCTGAAGCAGCAAGTTCAAATTCAATGACTAAATTCACTAAATCGTAACTCAGACACTTTAGGTTTTTCAATCATGTAGTAATGTGATAGCTGCTAGGATCGATTTTAAGGCTGAAGAAAAAGCAAGATTGTGTATACTCAGTTTTAATTTGACCTATGACATGATTGTAAGTCCACCTTCAGGAGACTCAAGAGAAGTTGAAAGCAAACTATATACTTGGCACTAAGGGTTTTTATGATAAAGGGGAAAATGTCTGACATAAGTAAAGTCCAATTAAACTATAAATTGCCACAATGTCTAACATATTATTTATTTTCCATATGTTACTTTGTAACATTTGATAACTCCAGTATAAATAGTCCAAATACTAAGCACTAACTTCCATGATTTCAAACAAATTTGCTGTCTACTTCTTAGCCATAATAATTTGTAAATGCTACTCTAATTTCCCTATTATAAAAGAATGAGTATAATGAGTTAATTTATTCCAGTGAAGTCATACCCCATGTTGATGGGAAGGATGAAGAATGCATTCTGATTCATTCCCCATATCCACAAGTTTAATTGCTTGTAGAAATTTAAAATGGCATGTTAGGTTCAGGGTTCAGCTATCAACTCACTTCACTGATACAGTAGCAAGATGAAAAAACCATCTCCATTGGTCTCTGCTGATTATACCATCAGCATTTTTCATCATTTTTATTTAATGGTAGAACAGTAAAAATTATTGGAACAATTATCTGGTCCCATAGGAACACCTTTACAAATATTTTCCTTCAGGGTAAACAAATGTAGCTCATTTAACCTCCATTCTCTCCTCCACCCATTTCACATTTTAACAAGTTTTCCAATACCTTCCACAAATTTTCTTGGAATTTCTCAGGGACTTATATTCTTAAGATAACTTCTCTGATCTCCTGTTATTTTCACCATTTATTTATTTATTTATTTTATTTCATTTTATTTACTTATTTTGAGACGGAGTCTCGCACTGTCGCCCAGGCTGGAGTGCAGTGGCACAATCTCGGCTCACTGTAAGCTCCGCCTCCCAGGTTCACTCCATTCTCCTGCCTTAGGCTCCCAAGTAGCTGGGACTACAGGCACCCGCCACCACGCCTGGCTAATTTTTTTTGTATTTTTAGTAGAGATGGGGTTTCACCGTGTTAACCAGTATGGTCTCGATCTCCTGACCCCGTGATCCGCCCGTCTTGGCCTTCCAAAGTGCTGGGATTACAGGCGTGAGCCACTGTGCCCAGCCTACTCCCTCTTTTTAACCAAATTTTATTATCTTAAGAGTGTCCTGTTCTCTAGAACCTATCTTCAATCAGCACCACATTTATTTAACTATGTACCTTAACATCATTTCCTTGTAGATTCCTCCCTTTACTAGGACTCAATTAAATTTGGGCTTATTTTAGCTATTCCTTTCTCTTACGCATGTTCCCTGTAATATGAATAAAAGACTGACTAAAACATCCATCAAAGGCATCTTGAGAGGTCCCCTTACCCAAGTGAGTTCTACACTTAGTATTTGCAAATATTATACCATTTCTGATCACAGGGAACCGGAGAGAGTTCTTTTACCTTTTAGCTACGTAACATATTCATGGAAAGAAAAGGAATATATTGCCATATTACTGCAGTTCTAAGATGTGCATTTGTCACATTTTAAGGATTCGGAAATTGAGATGTAACATACAATTTAGGTTTACCTTGAAAGTGGTAGTGGTTTTTTTTGTTTTGTTTTGTTTTTTTGTTTTTGGGGTTTTTTTTTTTTTTTTTTTTTTAAATTCTCAGCAGCTGTAATCATATCAATGGTGCATCACACAATCTACCATGTCTTAAACATGAGGAAATGAGATGCTAATTGCTTTTTCAGCCCCCAACATGACTCTATCAAGGCCAGAGGTTTAGGACATATTTTACTGTTAGGCTAATATGACAGAATAATACAATGATAAATTCAAAAAGAACATAAAACATTAAATAGTGGATTCTATAGCAATATGTATTGACTTTTTAATAATAATGTATTATTAAAGAAGAATTTCATGAAAGCAGAATGAACAGAACAGAAATAACAGCTCTAACTATAATGACAGTGAATAGTGACTCCAATGGCATTTAACAGATGTTCTATTTTCTAAGTAACAGCTGCCTGATGCATTCATTGCACTAAGTTAATGATCTGCTAGTGTTATTTCACTTCACAGATAAATTACTGTGCTTGCTTTTAAAAAAGAAGATATGTAATTTTTCATGGGAATGAGAGTATAACAAACTTTAGGGTAAGTAATAGTTCTTATATTTTTATAGCTAAGAGGAGTGACGAGTTGAGGCAGTTATCCAGATAATCTAGGACCAGAAACCAGATATCTTTAAACTCTGAAAGCTGACTGTTTAAAAAATATATATACAAGACATGGTTGACTGAGCTGAATTCAGTTCTCATCAGACAACTTGAAATTCGTGGATCTTGTATCACATTATCTAGTGATTCTCAACTTTGCTGAATGAGAGAGCTGGTTACAGTTAGACCAATTAAATCAGAATCTCTGGAAGTGGGCCCTAAACATTGGTATACTTTTCAAGTTTCTCGGGTGATTTTGATGTGCAACCAACGTTGAAAACCACAGGCAAACAGGAAGATGCATTATAAGTTTTTATTGAGTGACAGTCATTAAATTCTAAAAGTAAACTGAAAGCGAAAGGATAATTGAGGAACTAGTAATTGTTCTTCCTGATGTTAAATATTATCAAACTTTGTTTCCAAAATAAATGTGAAAAACACAGTAACTTGTTAAACAAGTGGCTATTTAGACATAGGTTATTCTTCATTTAACACCTTGAGTTAAATTTATTAATACCATTTTTGTGTGCGTGCGTGTGTGTGTGTCTATGTGTGTGTTCCTCTCAGGCAACTCTTGGCATACTAAGACTACTGTTAATAAAACAGGCGGTAGGATGAACATACTATAGGACCAAATTTTTTTTCCAGAAAATCTTATTCTACCAGTTGAAATTTTAGATGGCACCATGGATATTTAGAGGTTTAATGGAACTAAATTATTTAACTGAGTTGGAATTTTTGATGATTAAAACAATATTAGAAATAAAATGTTAGTGATTAAATCAGAAAATCATATAGATTAGACTTTGTCAAAGCTTGTATTTCCCAAACGTGATGATCATCAGGGAAGTAAACCCCCAATTAATCACATACATATTTACTTTCCTGTGGTTATATTTTCATGCTCAATTCATATGCTAAACGATATTGGCCAGTAATGAGATATTCAGATTGATTTACTTACACTCAACTAATCAGAGTGATTTTAAGATATTAACAAACAATATATGAAATCTAAAAAACACACCAGTGGGGACAGACTACAGACTGTAATCAGTGATAGATACACAGGTTTTCATTTTATTATTTTAATGAGGACTTACATTGTCTGCTCTTGAAATTTAGCCATGGTTTGTTTCATTCTTACTGTAAATGAGTAGCTTTTTTGTTGCTTTAAGCTTAGATTACTTTAAAATTACTAGAAAATAAGATTTCTTATGATAATCTGGTATAGTGGAAAAAATTGTTGAAATCAGACATAGTATTGGATTCCAGTTACAGTTTTGCTATGTACCAGGACTTGTATTTTTCCATCTATAAAACTGAAACATTTGATCACGTGATTATTTTTGTTCTAAAACTTGTAAAATTTTAGATTCACATCAGCATTTTTTCTCTTAAGAACTGATTTGTCATTATAATTTTCAACCGTTAATTTGCAGGTTATGTTTAAATAGGTATTTCATAAGTAAGTCCTATGTGTCAGGCAATATCTTATGTATATGGGAAATACCAGTGAGCAAAATAGACGTTTTTCCCTGTCCTTTTGCTGAATGAAATATTATTGCCTACATAACAGTCCAAGAGAGTAGGGGGTATCACGACAGCTCAAGGAACTTGGGCAGTTCCGATATTCAAACTCTTCAGGTGGTAGTAATCTCCTGTAGATTGCCTTGCCATTTCCTTCCATCATCTCTATTCTACAGCTATCAGTGTTTCTCACCTCAGCCTAGAAAATTCCATTAACAGAAAAGGAAAAGTATCTAAACATTTATGGGGTGATAAATGTCACTGTGATGGCTGCCTCGTGGCACTGTTGTTGTCTGGACCATGCAGCTAGGTAGGAGTGATTCATATTTTTAAAATCTTAACATTAATTTTTACCCTCTTTAATACTACTCTGATTGAAGAAGATTGAATTTAAAAATACAGTGAAAGGGCTATGTGGCTGTGGGAAGTTCCAATTAGCATTAATAGTTTAAATTTTCAGTTTTCATCATCAATCTTTTATCTCATTTGTTAATATTCTCAAATGGTTTTCCTCCTGTCATTTTAATTTTTAAAAAATTCTTTACCTTTTAAACAATTTGGCATACTTTTAAAATTTATTCTTTTTTTTATATATAACTATAATTTGGAAGCGTGGTCATAGAGTAAGGGCAGACAGGACAGTTTTCTTACTTGCAGCTGTCCTTTCAGTTAATCAACCCTGACCACATCCTAGCTACTTCTGGAAGTTCTCCCATTCTTTCTCTGTGGGCTCATTAAGAATTAGAATACCTAAGATATTCTTGAATTCATAAATCCCTTCAAGTAGATGGTATCTTTAAACATCTTAAATTGTGTCATGCACCACCCACTATATTTTAGAAGGGCTATGCATTCTAGTATCTATGGTTTGGAATGTGTGACTATTGAATTTTGAGCAGGAAGAAAACTTACATGAATCATTCTATTTAGCAAAGACCAATTCTACAATGCCCCTGGCCTATCAAAAGGATCCTAGAAATGCCAAACCTCTGATGCTCATTCAAGAAGACATGGCAAAATTCTAGGGTCAAACAGGTCACTGCTTCTATATTAGCTTTCCTCTAGTTCAGGAGTTTGAATATGTTCTGTAAATGTCCACACAGTAGTTGTTCTAGGCTTTATGAGCCATGTAGTCTCTGTCACAATTATTCAACTCTGCTGTTGTAGCACAAAAGCAGCCAGAAAAAATAACCAAATATAAATTGATACACCTCAATGAAGTCTTATGTATAGGCACTGACATTTGCCTTTTTAATAATTTTTATGTGTCTTGAAGTAGGTAGTTCTTCTTTTAATTTTCTCCAACCATTTACATAAAAACAATTTTCAGCCCATGGGCTGTAGAAAAGAAGGTGGCTGAATGGATTAGGCCTACCAATTATAGTTCGCCCATCTCTGCTCTCATTTATCTGACTCTAATTAATTTACCTTCCACTTGGTGAGTTTCTTAGGCGTTGTTCTCTATTAGGAAGCTCAAGAAGTTGGCTAGAATTGATATGGCTCCTACTAGCTCAGCTCTTTTCATGGTTTCCACGGTAACATTAATCCTCATATTAAGGATCCTGGACCCACATGACTTTGAAATCCTTAGGAGAGTGAATGACTATTAGAAATCTAATCATGGTCACCCTATGAAAGCAATCAACATCTGTTATTTTCTGACTTTTTAACAAAAGCCATTCTGACTGGTGTGAGATACTATCTTATTTAGGGTTTAATTGGCATCTCTCTGATGATTAGTGATGTTGAAGATTTTTTCATATGCTTATTGGCCGCTTGTATATCTTCTTTTGAGGAGTGTCTATTCACATTCTTTGTCCTGTTTTTAATGTGTTTTTTTTTAATTTTTTAATTTCTTGTTGACAAGTTTAAGTTCCTTATAGATTCTGGATATTATTCTTCTGTCAGATGCATAGTTTGCAAATATTTTCTCCCATTCTGGAAGTTATCCTGCTTACTGTGTTGATTGTTTCTTTTTCTGTACAGAACCTTTAATTTAATCAAGTCCCATTTGTCAATTTTTGTTTTTGTTGCATTTGTCATTGAGGTCTTGGTCATAAATTCTTTGCCTAAGCCAGTGTCCAGAAGAACTTTTCCTAGGTTTTCTTCTAGGATTTTTAGTAGTTTGAGGACTTACATTTAAGACTTTAATCCTCCTTGAGTTAATTTTTATTTACGGTGAAAGGTAGGGGTCCAAGTTCATTCCTCTATATATTGCTAGTCAGCTATCTCAGCAACATTTAATGAATAAGGTGTTCTTTCTCTGTTGCTTATTTTTGCCAACTTCGTCAAAAATCAGTTGGTTGTAGGTGTGCAGCTTTATTTCTGAGTTCTCTATTCGTTCCATTGATCTATGTGTCTTTATCTGTAACAGTATTATGCTGGTTGGGTTACTACAGTTTTGTAGTATATTTTGAAGTGAGGCAATGTAATGCCTTCAACTTTGTTCTTTTGGCTTAGGATTGCTTTGGCTATTCGGGCTCCTTTTTGGTTTCATATGAATTTTAGAATTGTTACACAATAGACCCATGTAACAAACCTGCACATGTAACCCCTGAATCTAAAGTAATTTAAAAAAGAAAGTAATCGAGAAACAGAGAAAGGGATATGGAGCTTTTTGCACACTTGTCTTGTTTACAAAAAGGGAAATAAGATCATTTTCAGACGACCTTCAGTTCTGATGTTACCTCACCCAGTGACTTACAGATCTGTCCTCTCTAACAACGATTCTCTCTGAATAGAAGTGATCTTAAGGATAGCAGAACATCACTGCTGCCACACAAACCGACCATTCACAGGCTAACTTTTGGTTCCACTTTGATGAAAATTCTCAGTTCTCAGTTTGCGCTATTCATTCCCTTGACTCTATTTTCACATGGGAATCATTGATAAGAATCTGTCAATCATGCTTCAACGTAGACAATAAAGTAAAAAAAAAACAAAAAAAAAACATAGAAACATCCTGTTTAAAAACTGGGAAGACAGTGTTCCTTATTCATCTTGCTGAAATTAATCTGCTAGGTTCCTGTCCTGTTGCTCAATCAGGAGAATCTTTGGTCAATGCTTAGCCAAACCAGATGAACAGTGGGTATGCTCTTTTGAAACCAGTAATTCTCATCAAGTAGGTGTTCTTTAATTACTAAGATTTTTCTGACAGAACCTGGCTAGTGGGGTTTCCAAAAGGAAAAATCCCAAGCATTTGGTTTTGTATGTTTTCTTATGTTCTTATATGTTATTTTAGACACATAGTATACCAGATGTAATCATTACTTCTGTATGCATAACACATCTTAAGGAATGAAATATTACAAATATCATTTAAGCGTCCTGTTCACATCCCACTCAATTCTTTTGTCTTTCCTCATAGAGATAGCTCTTGTTTTGTATTCAGTTTATATTACTTCCCACACATGTTTCTGCTTTTACTATATATTATATATAACTTAATAATGTATATTTCTACATATTTTATCCTTTTTGTAAATGGTATCACCCTGCAACATTTAAGGTGTTTCCAATTTTACTATATTTCTCAAGAAGCTTGACTTTTATAACACCTCTTTCATCATTTTAGGCAACCTTCCCCTTCCTTTTTAAAGGGGACAGCATTAGAAAATAAATGGTGAATTGCCCCCCTAAGCCTATGCCCAGTTTATAAAGAACATAACTGATATTTTGGCCAGTATAAGAAACTCTCCTGGCCGGGTGCGGTGACTCACATCTGTAATCCCAGCACTTTGGGAGGCTGAGGCAGGTGGATGACCTGAGGTCAGGAGTTTGAGACCAGCCTGACCAAAATGGTGAAACCCCGCCTCTTCTGAAAATACAAAAAATTAGCAGGACATGGTGGCAGGTGTCTGTAATCCGAGCTACCCAGGAGGCTGGGGCAGGAGAATCGCTTGAACCTGGGAGGTGGAGGTTGCAGTGAACCGAGATCGGGCCATTGCACTCCAGTCTGGGCAACAAGAGCAAGACTCCATCTCAAAATAAATAAATAAGAATAAACTCTTCCTTTCAGTATCTATTTGGTTTCCCTACAAGTTGGAATAATTCATCTCAATGCTAGTAATACTGCTCTGAAGGTGCATGCGGCTGACTTATTAATTCTATGTATTTTATGGTAGGCCTAAATGATAGCTCTGATGGGACCTTATTTAGAATTTCCGTGGTACTGGAAAACTGCTTTCACATGGACTATGGCTCCATAGATAGGTGATGAAATATTATTAAATTAATTAAATAACACAAACTAGTAGGAAATGGAGAAACAGCAAGAATGCCTGACTGCTTTGGTGATCACCAACATAGTTTATATTATAGACAATGCATCTGGGGCCTGCCCACAGCCACAGTAAGGAGGTGAAATGAGTATAGAGAATCCAGTTATTTTTTTTTTTTCTCATAAAAACTCAAGTGTTAGATCATTGTGGAAGGGCTTGATTTGATATGACAGGGATTTCTGATAAACAGCATTGGTGACACGAATACAATAACCCAGACCATGGAAGACTAGACTGATTATCTGATTTTAACGTTAGATTCATTTTTCTCAGCTTTGTGATATATGAAAAACTGAATTGAACTTTAAATATCCTTATACTTTTCTAATTTAGGATAGGAAAATTTCTCAATTATATAACATGGTTAGTTAAAAACCAAAACCCTAAAACTTTTGTGTCACATGAAGACTTTATGAAATCTATACTACTATAGATTAGTAAAATCTATATTGTTTTTAAGGTGACTTCTGATTCTCCAACTGGAGCAATACCTCCAAATCCTTTGGTAATTTTGATCTTGAAAAGTGAATTCTAGTTTTCTCAAATCATAGGAAAAACTAGTACATTTAGACTTAGTATTATCATTGACCACTACATTAATTTTCTTCACACTCAGTACTTGATACTTCATGCCCCCTATAAAACATTCTCACTTCACCTTTTGATTGCCATCATCAAGAGAGTACTACTGAGCTTTATTTTCAATAGCTTTTATAGCTAAAGTAATAGCCCAACTGTGTTTTCAAATAAATCTATTCACTGAGAGATTGATACAGGTTCCTAGAGAAGTCAACATATTTTGAGTTGTTGATGGTGAGTTTTCTTTTTTCAATTATTCTTGGCACGAAAAGGCTCAATAGCCAATTTCTCTGTGACTGGTTCAAACACAAAACTCTATCTATGTTAGCAAAAATTTTTAGCTATTGAAGCCTTCTAGTACTATGACATACACATGAATATGAAACCCTGCTTTCCAATTACATATAGGGCCAAGTATACAAATGTGTTATCAGCTAGAAACAATCTGGCTTCTTTCCAGGAAAAAGATACAGAAACATTTTTTTCTGTATTCAGAGAAAATAACTTTCAAATCTCTGATGCCTAATTCTACTTAAAAGCTCAGTTGCAGGAAAGCATATTCACGAAAGGTTACATGATGTGATAATTACATATTGCATACCTGTATTAAAATCTCATGTAATTCGTAAATATATACACCTACTATGTATCCATACAAAACTAAAAATTAATAAAATAGAGAATCTAAGAATCTGAAAACAATTGCTAGAGTACTTTAGACTTCTGCTCCAATATTTTTTCCTCTGATAGAATTGCTTTTCCTGAATGGCCCTTTAGCACTAAAGTTTTCTATGGCATGGAGCCATGTTGGTAGAAAAAAAATAAACAAACATTCTTATTGCTTATTATAAGAATATTAATCAGCTTGTTATCACCTTTATGACCCTCCCATTTATTTTCTTCTGGCACTAAGTTCTAGCAAAAAGCTAACATACTACTAGTAAAGTTAAAATTATTTTAATTATTATTTTAATAATTTAGAAACTTTGGGTCTCATAAATATGTTTACCTCTTGGTTTTGTCTGTTAGGAAGCTTGGTGTCAATTTGTGACTTTATTGTTCCCTGTCCATTCCACCACCCATGAGACATTGTGGATATATTTCTATGCACTTTTTTTTTTATTATTTATCTACTATAATTTTCCTTTTCCTAGTTTTCCAATTTATTTAGGCTTGTCAAGTTGTGCCATATGTATCTCTTTAAGTCACCCTAAATAATTTTTCTGGAATTTTATATTAAATATAATTCAGATACTTTAAGATAAAACTGATAATATTTAGCTATAGTCAATGTACTTGAAATTATGCTTTGTTTGGATAAACTAAAGGTCAAATAATCACTTCATGAGTAATTGACATTTTTATGTATTTGAATATTTGAAACTAGATGTTCAAATATTTTCATACAAAAATAATGTTCTTAGGTCAATGCAACTGAGAGAAATTCAGCAGATATAAATTAAATTATCTAAAATTTTTAAAAAATAATAAAAAAGAAACTGACTCTATATATTCAACTTTCTGCAGTCACATTCCAAATACTTGGAACGACTGGCAACTACGTTTAATGTATTGCATTTAAATGAATTTAATTTGGGCCGGGCGTGGTGGCTCAAGCCTGTAATCTCAGCACTTTGGGAGGCCGAGACGGGCGGATCACAAGGTCAGGAGATCGAGACCATCCTGGCTAACATGGTGAAACCTCGTCTCCACTAAAAAATACAAAAAACTAGCCGGGTGAGGTGGTGGACGCCTGTAGTCCCAGCTACTCAGGAGGCTGAGGCAGGAGAATGGCATAAACCCGGGAGGCGGAGCTTGCAGTGAGCTGAGATCTGGCCACTGCACTCCAGTCTGGGCAACAGAGCGACTCTGTCTCAAAAAAAAAAAAAAAAAAAAAAAAAAGAATTTAATTTTTTAGTTTTTTAAAATTTTACATTTATCTTTTGAAACAGCAATTGAAACTTATAGCTTGAATCAAGCTCTCCTCCTACCAAGAAACCATGAGAAATGAGAATGTACTCAATAGTCATGGGGTTTCATATATGAGAGTTTGAATTTTATGCTAAATTATTAGAATGATTATCATAAATGTGACTGACTTAGATCTGCAGGGCGTATCTTTTTCTTTTATGTTTATTATTTTTAAAGAAATAATGAGCACCTTCCAAATAAATTGGTAAAAAAAAAAGTTCTGTAATTTAGATGCAAATGAATATACTTTTTATATGACAAGTAAGAGATTTTAGAGTATGTCATTAACAGCTTAGTGTTTCAAAAGATCTAGATAGAGTGATAAATTATCTTTATTCTACAAAGAAAGAAAATAAATTCCAGCTTTCTAAGCTTTGTTTTTTTTACTAGATCTCAAATTAGCTCTGCTCCTTGACTTTATGAAAAATATTTTCCAGGTACTTTATGAAAAATATTTTCCAGGTAGATTCAACAAGCAGACAATTCTCCAGACTATTCAAGCCTTCTATATGACAAGGATAACCTAGAAACCTTTGCAAAGTTCATTACCTTATAATATTTGAATGATTTCATGGGGAGGCTAATGCAAAAGTACCTCAAGTAATATGTTTGAATGATAAGAAAAAATAAGGCTAATGTGACTTTTAACCTGTATATACTTTTTCTTGCTATAGTAATCTCATATACGATCCTGAATAACTATAATTCAACATCTTATCTAACATTAAATTTATTCTGAAAGAGAAGAAAAACAATTTAATTCACTATTATTTATGTGAAAAAATTTTATGGAACAAAACATATTACTACTTGTTCTCTGAAGCTACATAAAGACGGTTTTCAGTTTGGGTCTCATTTATATGATTGTAAGTTTTTACATAATGTACTGAAAATTTCCCAACTTTGAATCATCTGGATAGCCACATTGAATTAAAAATAAAGCACAAACTTCTTATACATCTAGTTAATTTGGTAACTTTAAAATATCAAGTGGGTATAAATGGCCTAACACATTGGCAAATTTTGAGGTAAAACACGTCATCAGTATCAGCTATTTTCTTTATATCAACACACTTTCAAGTAATCTGGTAATGAATAAACTGTAAAAAAAAAAAGTATTAGGCTGTGAGTCTCTTCACTTAAGTTCTAAGCAGCATGAAATGACTGGCCATCAGAGAAAGGGCAAGAATTTAACAGCTAACAATTACAGGAGCCCCTCTGTCATTTGGTGATGGGAATGATAGCCCCTGCATAGACACCTCAAGATTCTTTCTGAAATGTGACTTTGGCAATATGCTAATCTTGCAAGTCCTGTCTAGCCCAACTATCTTCAATCTCTGTGTCCTTGTCCTCTTCATGACTGTGGGATTCATTTGGGCAGTATCGTCTTAGGCAAGCCAGTACGTTATAGGATCTCATCTCTGGACCAATTTTCAGACTAATGACCTATGTATTTTTAAAGGTCTTACTCATAATTTACTGAACTCTAAGGAAGATTTGGAGAGACTCTTGCTAAAGCTTACCATTGGTTTTATCACGGTCCTGAAAAGCACAGATGAATTTTTAAGAAAGGGAAAATGAAACAATATTTATAATGCTATTATTGCTACATGTTAATACTTCCTTACAAAATCATATTACTATGTGTTTTCACGCACGTTCAAAATAACCTTCGGTGATATAGGTTTTACCTTTCCCCAGGCAACTTCAGAATCCAAATTACTAGGCATTCCTTCAACTGCTGATCTCTTTGTCAATTCCATATCTGTAGCTGCCAGCCATTCTGTCAAGACATTCATTTCCTTTCGCATCTTACGGGACAGTTTTAAGCATTTCTCCAACTGTTGCTTTCTTTCTGTTACCTGAAAAGAAGTATAATAAAATGTAATTTGGTTTACTCTGTAATTCAAATTTAGTTATAACCACTTATTTGGAACTTTTATATGTCTTTTATTTAAAATAACTATTTTCTTACAGGTTTTAAAATAATATTTTATAAAATCATATATTCTGAATATTCAGAGTGAATAAAAATTGTCTAGGGCAGATGAGATCGTCTGTCCAAAAGAGAGGGTCTTGTATGTTGTCATGGTAGAAAAGAAAGCTATAAGAATTTTTCTCTAATATAAGATAATTTATGGCCAAAGTTTATGATAAATAAAATGATACAAGTCAAACTGAAGATAAAACTCATTTCTCACTGAAAACTTACTGTCATTTGTCAACAATATGGCAAGAAGGTTTACGATCCTCTATATATAAATGAGGCTTGCTCATGCTGGTAAGGAACCGAAATGAAGACAGAAGATTAATTCTCTCAAAAGGTAAAAGTATTTGTGTAATACCTAGAATTATCAATTGTATCCTCATTGCATCTTTAAAGTGTCTTACATCTGCTCAAAAACAATACAGTGAATAGGTGACTTCCTCCTTAAACACAATTTTGCCATCCAATAGGAACAAAAAGATGAATGCGAAGACAATATTCATCCCCATTAATAGAAAAACTCATGACTTGATCCTGTACTCCTGTTCTCAGTGTTTGATACCAAGACCTCAAAAGCAAATTATCCATATTCTCACATAAGAAATAAACAAATTTGTATTTCTCTACCACCTTGTCAGATGTGCCTATATTTTGTTAATATTTTCAGTTGGTTGGTTTAATAAAAAGCCCAGCATCTCTTTCTACTAAATGCAGTCAAATCATCAACAAAAGCCAGGTAAATTACAATTTCTTAAAGGCAAATCTTCTTGCCTCACACATCTTTAGATTACTCCCCTATACCCCTGAAAGTTCCTTGAACAAAGAAAGGATTTGCTAAATATGCTTTATATATGGAATAAAGGAATGAATGAAGACTTGCAAATCATTAATTATAAGTTATAACTGGTAGAATTTACACATAAAGAGTTTAAACTCTTAAAAGTTGCTCCTGGTGCTTTTGTTTGTTTGTTTTTGTTGCTGTTGTTATGTGTTTTCACTATATATATTTTATATATATATTTGTTTTTTTTTTTAAACCCTTTTCTGTCATGAAGACTGGGAATCTGAACAGTAGATATAAATATTTGGCTCTGCAGAAACAGCATGATGGAATATAAGTATGTGAGGCTCTGCAATACCTAGTGGACTCACAACTTGAGTATGATTTTTGGCAGAACACCTCATTTTACTCTGTTAACACATCTATCAAATGGGATTATATACTTATTAATAGAACATAGGAATATTCTGAGGGTAAAACCAGACAACATTTTGAGAGAGCTTGACATATTGTAAGACCTCAATCCCTTCCTTTATTCTCCTTATTTACCTTTAGGGATGGTTCAATAAAAAACTGTACCTGAATGTACAGAGCAAAAGCTTTATTTACATCTATTTTACTACCTTACAGGTAAATAAAACACGGACAAGATTTGGCTTTTGTTGCCAAGACATCTGAAAGGTAGAGTCCAGATTAATTTCAATTGTAATGGAATTGGTTAAAATACCACCACCAGCATTTGTGCATCATGCCCTAGGCATAATAGGTACCACTGACTGATACATATATATGCACAAATATATATATATATATATCAGTCATATATATATATACACAAATATATATATGTGTGTGTGTGTGTGTGTGTGTGTGCAACCGAAACAAGAATCTAGCTATAAGCAAGAAAAACACCAAAGATGAAAATATGTATAAAGCATCTAAAATGCTACAATCAAAATAAATATTCTGGAACCCTGATAACAATTCCAATTCCAAATAACAAAATTTATTATTTTCTTTAGGAGAGGTGTGTGTACATTTAGAAAACATTTAGTTGCTGAGGCTGTAAATTCATTTATTTAAAACAGATTTTCCCTTCTATTTTTTTCTTCTTTTATTTATTATTATTATTATACTTTAAGTTCTAGGGTACATGTGCATAACATGCAGGTTTGTTACATATGTATACTTGTGCCATGTTGGTGTGCTGCACCCATCAACTCGTCAGCACCCATCAACTCGTCCTTTACATCAGGTATAACTGCCAATGCAATCCCTCCCCCCTCCCCCCTCCCCATGATAGGCCCCGGTGTGTGATGTTTTTTCCTAAGTAAAAGCATCTGCCCTTTTGACTGCAAGAATTTTATTTGTGTTGTAAGGGTGCATGGGGGGTGGGTGGGAGAAAATATACCTTACGGTGTGTTTCTATGCATATTTTTTCCTATGCACTACTGGTAGAAAAATGATTCCAGATTCAATATTTCAAAGAAATTCTATCTTCCCAGAGCTAATGCATTATTGATTTTTATTTATTTCATTTTGTTTATTTCCAGCTAAATACATTTTTAAAAAACAGGAGACACTGCCATCTTAAGGAAAATTGAGTTTTATACTTTGTGTGTGTATGCGGGGAATGGATACATTTAACAGAATGCCACCTGCAGTAAAATGTTTTAGTAGTCATTGTTTCAGGAAGTTAACAATGTATTTACGGGATGATATTAGTATTGCTATTTATGTATATTTCCATAAAAATCAGAGCATAGAGAAATAAAAAGGGATTATAGGTATTATTACATCAATGGTACTAGGTTTAATATCTCTTAATAAATTATATTTCTCTCCCCACTCATCACCATATAAGAATACAGTGAAAATGTAAGACAAGAAGAAATTACTCTTCAGGAATCAAATGGACCAGCCCCTTGATCTTGCACTCCCAGACTCCAGAACTTGGAGAAATCAATTTGTGTTGTTGAAGCCATCAGGTTTATTTTATTTTTTTATGGCAGCTGGAGTTGATTACTCCAAAAAGGTAATGCATACTGAATTGAGGCAGACAGAACCATGTAAATTCTGAAGACGATTAAAACAGAAGGGTTCCTTCTTATATAAAAAGAATAATGTAATAAAATTCCCTTTGTTGCCTTTGCTTTTATCAGACAAAGCTACTGCTGTTGAAAATATTTTGAGTCAAAATGCAGACAATATTTTTACTCTCAGCCAAAGAATACAGGACTTACAGCATTTTTATAAGATGGTATTTATACATGATCCCTCAGTCATAAATGTTTCTAAATCAATATTTACTTCAAAAACAAATTTTTGGCCTATGTTTTTGCTGTTTTCTGTGATATTATGATTTCTTCATACACTTTTATTTTGCTTTAAGGATACTACTATGTGGCAAATGGTTAGAAGAAACACAAGCTCTCAAATATGTATTTCAGGAATAAATAGGGTTTTATATCATTATGAGAATCATTCATTTCTGAATAATAAGCAACTCAGGGCACTATTATTCATCTAATGTCACTTTTATTGTTTTAAATTCTAATTGATTTAGCCTGTTATTTTATGCTAAATTTACTCTTGCAATGATTTTGTAAAAATTCCCTTGACAAATAAAAAGTCCACACACAACTCTATTTTAAAAAGTAAACTGAGAAACTCCCCTTTACCAAAATGTGTATTTTCTTAATTTAAAAAATATTCATCCATACATTATTTTAGTATAAAGTCACACAGGCCAAATTATAAACTGAAAATTTGTAATTTATAATGATAACATACATTTATTAATTTAAAATGTATAATTTATAATTATAAAAAGAATATGTTTCCAGAACTGAAGCTGTAGCATTAGGATATTAGAGATTATTCAATCTCCAATACATTTGAGACTAGAGATTATTCAGCCCTTCATAATTGATGTTAAATATGAAATAATTGGCATCTATAAAAATTGATAAGCACTGGAATGAGATATCTAGTGCAGATACAACTTTTCTCTCTGTGGTGATCTTTAAAACAATGATACATATCTCTAGAGGATACAAAGGTATCTCATTCCAAAGGTACCCCAGTAGACCAAACAAGCAGTTGAAATGTATTTTATTTCAAGATTATCATAATGCTTTCCCATCAATTGAGTATCAGTGTTCCTTATTTTGTTTCCTTATTTTGTAACAAAGTAGGAGAATCTTTTGTTATAGGATGGCAACAAACTTGTTTAAAACATACCAAATATAAATTAGAGGGTTTTTAAAATATAAAAACAAGACTATCAACTAACAAAAATGGTTATTTTCAGATTTCAATTTAATTCTAAAATTTATTTTCTATGATAAGGAATTTGCAATTAATATCTTCAAGATATAACCTTCAATCTACTTTCAGGGTGAGATACAAGAAATATGCCTCTCCTTAGCTACTGCTCAAACATGGACATTTGTATTTCTGTCTAAGATGAGGTGACAGACAATTTTATCAGTGATGTTGTTCTATTCACTAAAGTTGAGAGCCTGACTTGTAAAAATGTAACTTTTTATCCTCCATGAAATTCAGTTCTTTCAGTCAGAATGAAATTAAAATGTTAGAAGTCCATTTTTGGAAATAGTAAGATATCCATTTATGGAAAGACATCCTATATTCACGGGTTGGAATAAATAATATTGTTAAGATGTCTGTACCACTCAAAGCAATTTACAGACTCGATGCAACCCCTATTAAAATTCCAGTGACATTTTTGGCAGATGTAAAAGAAACAATCCTAAATTTCATTTTGAACAACAAAAGACCCAGAATAGCCAAAGCAATCTTAAGCCAAAAGAACAAAACTGGAGGTATCATAATTACCTGATTCAAAAGTATTCTATAATGCTCTAGTAATTAAAAGAGCAGGACAGTAGTATAAAAACAGACATATAGACCAAAGGAACAGAACAGAGAGCCCCAAAATAAATCCACATATTTATGATCAACTGATCAACCAAAGTTGAAAAAAGGACATTATCTTCGATAAATGGTTCTGAGAAATTAGATATCCAAATGCAGGAGAATGCAATTGGACATTTATCTCACACCATATAAAAAACCAATTCAAAATGGACTGAAGACTTAAAACCTGAACCTGTAAAATGATTTGAAGAAAACAGGTAAAAGCTTCCTGATAGTGGTCTGGTCAAACATTTTTTTTTTTTTATCTGACTCCCAAAGCACAGGCAACAAGAGGAAAACTAGATGACTGTTATTGCAACAACTAAAAAGCTTCTTCTCAGCAAAAGAAACAATCAACAGAGTGAAGAGACTACTTACTATCATAATTTTAAACTATCAAAGCTCTAAATCTATACAGAATATTTGAGTTGAGCGAAGTGAGATAACTATCCTAGACATCCCACAGTTTTGGAAAGAGGAGATGTAGGCATCTTGAATTAACAGTGAGATGGAGTGGGATCATGAGACTCTGATCAGGACAATGATACAAAAATAATTACAGAGCCATAGGTCTTAACTGGCTATCCATGCTATCTTATTAGCCAAGTGTGATAGATTTTGCAAGTCTTGGCCATATGGAGAAATAATTACTGTGTAATTTTTATACTTAATATGGCCTATGTAGAATATGTTAACTACATTAGACCTACATGTAAATCGATACAGTTTATAATATTTACCAGTCTTCAAGTCATCACAAGTAGATTTATATAATGAAAATAAGGAGCAATTAGAATAAAAACACCCTTTTATAACTATCTCATGGAGCAGGAAAAACCTCCTTGAACGTTACATATTTTTCAATCTGAAAAAGCAGAGCCGCAGAGCCTCAATGATTAATTATTGTTTCTTAATGAGAATTCCACATGGAAATATGTGTATATGTTCATCTTTGTGTGTGTGTGTGTGTGTGTGTGTGTATATACATATATATAGAGAGAGAGAGAGAGGGAGAGAGAGAGAGTTGTTTAGAATTTCTAAGACTCTAATCATACATAATTTACTTCACCTTGCTTTACAATGTATAAGGAAAGTGGAAAGAAGTGTTTGTGGTCTCAGCATGCACACACCTTTGCTCCCAGCTCATTATAATGCAGTTTCAAAGCTGTTACTCTTTCATCGAGTTCTTTGGGATTTTCCGTCTGCTTTTTCTGTACAATCTGACGTCCAGTCTTTATCACCATTTCCACTTCAGACTTCACTTCACTCAGACTTTTATACAAGTTCTAAGTTTAAACATAAAACAAAACATAATAATCAGTAGAGTTAAAGTACTTCATAATATTATTAACAGAAAGAAATAGAGATTCCCTTAATTGCTAGTCCATGCTTACAATTTTAATAGAGTAGCATTTTGTAGCAGTGGTCAATATCTAGCTTTTGCATTTTCTGTTGATTTAATATTTCTATTTTTAATTGTCTACACACATGCAGATACGTGTAATTTGCAGCTATTCTTATTAAACTGAGAGTTAATCATATATGTGTGTCTTGTGAGATACATATATATATATGTATTTAGTTCTTCAATGAACATAAATGTCAATTCTGAATTTTACATGACTTCTATTTTAAATGTTGGAGTTATATAATTCTAGCCATAAATTTGGATGAATTAATTCACTCATTCATCGGGTATTTATTGAGTGGTTACTATGAACCAGATAGTATCTGAATCACTGGGAAGTCAGTGGTGGCCAAAACGCACACATTCGCTGCTGTTTTCACGGTACATATTAGTAAGGTAAAACAACTAAATTTCTAGATCATAATTTTAATACATATTGTATCATATATAACAAAGTGAGGTCATTTTCAATGTTAATTGAATTACTCAAATTTGTTTTCTTCGAAGGGCTGATGAAAAACATAAACAGATATAAAAATATTATTTACAATTCACATGTACATCACAACTATAAAGCACACGCATACTGTTTCACAAAAATAGGTTGCTACAAAAAAAGCATCATAAGACAAGTGTCATAACTTTGGAAGACAGCTATGTGCACAATTATACCACCAACACCACTCCAACACCACTTGATGTCTTAATTTTGCTTTGTAACTATTTTTCTAGAAATATATGTGTTTGTATGTGTATGTCCATGTATTCAAATATATATGTGTGTATATATGTACACATATATATAATAGTTTACATTATGTATCTCTGCTTTAATTTGTTTAGTCATAAATCTAAACTATCAGTACTTATTTTAGTATTACCAAAAAATAAACTTGCTAGTAGGTAATTGTTTTTATGGAATTAGAACAAAAATCAGGCTTATTTGTTATTATTATTTTTTTCAGTTTAAAAGTAAGGTCTAAAACAAAACATTTTGTAAAGGCTGGGCAATTATCTGATTGTCACATGCCTATTTCCATATTAATCCTCTCTTCGGCAACTGATGTTAACATTCCTTTATTACTAATAATTATGACTTTTGTCTGAGCTTTCCAGATATTTTTTATTTCATTTTACTCTTGTCTTAGAAGATATAAAAATATCTGTGTATCTGGAAACACGGAAATTAATTATTATGTTGAAAATCAACTATGCTAATTTGGAATCAGAGATTTTTCTAAATTATTTACTCTCTGAACTTCAAAAAAATCTAAATGCTTTATTTTGATGATGACAGTTCCCTCAAGGTACTGTTAGCCATTAACATCATTTCATTCAATAGGCAAATAAAATATTTATAAACAAAGAGGAGAAATATTATTTATATTTGTGTTCATGCCAGTAAGACTTTTATAAATAGACAAACATTTCTTGAAGGCAAGAAGACTATGATTATGGTATATACCACAAAGCATCTTAAATAATGAAAACACTAAACAGTGTAAGGATATTCTTATGAAAAAACTGCTTGAATTGGTCCTGACATTTAAACCAGAACTAGAAGCCAATTCAGCAAGTGCCTTGAGCAGTTTCCTTCATACTGACACAGGGCACAGTCATAGCTGGACACAGGTGAGATTGTTCTCAGCTCATATTTACTGGTAGATATATTTTATAAGGTAACATTAGAGATCTGTTTCTAGAAAAGAATGAAAAGTGCTCACTTTTCAAATATTAGTCATGAATAATGTACTTGGATCATTTACGTGTTTTTTTTTCTTTTTGCAAAATTTAAGATGGGATATGTTCCCATATATTCCTATTCTTATTCATCTAATATCAATTAACTACTTTCTATCATTTCTAATCCAAGTTTCTTTCTGGGGGTGAGAATAATTAACATAATTATATCACAAAAAATGAAGCTTGAGTTATGAAAATATATTATTGAATAAGAATACCTCATATTTTTCACGAACATGTATTTAAGATATTTGTTAAAAAGAAAAATATTTTCCCAGTCATGATGATATGACTACAATGTATCTGAAGTAATCTGTTTTTCATTGATATTATGGAGTAGATGTAGAAACACTATTTAAAATACCAAGTACTAAATAGACTAGTTTTCTCTTTAATGTTAACAACATTCTGTGTTTTCATTTTATGCGACTTTCTACTCTAGTGGTCGATAGTACATGTAGAGTTATAATAATACTTACGTTACTCTAGTAGATGCAATCATACCTCAGCTTTATATTTTCAGAGGAATCATCTTAGTTGGTCAACTTCCAATAATAGCAACACAGGACACCGCTCAATATTACAAAGTTTAAATCAGATTTATGCTATAAGCTATTTGTACCTTTCCATGCCTTTTAATTCTGTGTTGTCTTGTGGCATTTCAGTGTATATCCACTACTGGTGTTTAAAGGAAAGTTATTAAGGTTTGGAATAAGAGTACCTGAATTGGAATCTTGCTTTGCCATTCACCAGCTGTTTGTCCTTAAATTCTCTAAGGTAATCAGCCTTAAGAATTAAAGGTGGCTTCTGTATGCCATTTAGCTTACTTGGCATCCATTATTTATGCAGTTGTTAGGATTATTACAAGTACTGTTGTTACTATTTTTACATTAATATATTTCCTTTCTAGATTTCCATTTAAAATATATTTAAAGAATCATACAAATTAAACACAAGCAACATCTTTTTACATTCTGCACAGTTCTTAGGAGAATTATAGATTCAAAAAAGACACACAGAATAGGCCACAATACATGTGCCAATTTTTGTTCTCAATCTTAAAATTATATAGTATAATTATTATGGTTATCTGAAAACAATTTTTTCTTATAAAAGAGCAGATACTTCTTAATGAGGAAAGTCAAGGGGTACCTGCATATTTGCCAACAGAAATACATACCACACAATGATTTAACTGTGACTGTACTACTTCCTGTTCCACACTCTTGGTTTCCAACGCAGGCAAGTGCATCTTCACTTCATCTAAAATCATCTTACTTTCTTGTAGACGCTGCTCAAAATTGGCTGGCTTCTGAAATAATCGAAACTTCATGGAGACATCTTGCAATTTTTTCTGTAAGGACAGTGTAACAGGGCACTGATTTAATTTTGCCTTTCAAACAATAACTGGTCACATTTTTATTAATAGTTTTGCCTTTATTTCTGAAGATATACAGAAAAATAAAAACAAAATAAAGCAATATTTTTCCATTCATCCAACATGAGAAAACCTACATTTGGGAGAATAATTCAGCAGTTTTTTCTTAATGTTATAATAAATAAAAGGTAATTAATTAACCTATTTTATCTTTAAAATGTAGAAAGCAAAAAACTCATTGTTTAGACATCAAATTGTAGTTTTCAAATAATGTCCTCAAATCCAATCTTGCCAATAATCAAGTTGTCTAATATAGACTGGATTATGTTATAATGCCAAACAAAAAAAACATGTTCCTTAGTTTTGGAAATGAAATATACCTGTGCAACATCAATCTGAGACAGGACTCTTTGGGCAGCCTCCTTCCCCTGGTTATGTTTCTTCATTTCTTCTAAACTGATCTCATGACTTGTCAAATCAGATTGGATTTTCTGTTGGGAGGATAGCATTATTAGTTAACATGCTCTACAAAGAATAACTTTCCAAGAAGACGAAATTCAGAAACTCTCCTAAACCATCACTACCATGTAGCTTCCTTTAAAGCGACCACACATTGGCCAAGAGTGGTGGTTCACGCCTGTAATCCTAGCACTCTGGGAGGCCGAGGCAGGTGGATCACCTAAATGGAATTATCGTAAATATTTTTTACTTTCATAAATTACCAAAAGTGAAATGATTCATTTCTTCCCTAGGGGATTATTATGAGAAAAGCAATAATCATTTTGAGTCAATAACAACTATTTCAGATATCATTTTCAATAGGCAATTTATATCTTATATGTAGAATTTATATGTTTTATCTTTGAAGTTACACTCAAATCTGACCAAAGACAAGATGTTAACCTGTAAGATTCAGCTAACTGTGACAGGGATGAGATATAAAGAGAAAATTGCATGTGGAAAATACTCCTTAACCACGTTCTTTGTATTTTATTTTATTTCATTGTACAGGCAGGGTCTTGCTAGGTGACCCAGGCTTGTCTCAAAATCCTGGCCTTAAGCAATTCTCCTGTCTCAGCCTCCCACAGTGCTGTGATTATGGGCGTGAGCCACCGTGCCTGGCCTTAGTGTTGTTTAGTCAGTCACCATGTGCCATATTTCAGTTAAATTTCAGGGAACCTATGAATTTAATAAACGGAAGTTAAATGCCCCAAATGGGTATTGTTATTTGTCTGATAGATATTTGATGACTTCCTGCAGATACTGATTTTGAATTTTAGATAACTATAAAACATTTCAATATTTATATATTTAATAAAGACATTTTTCAGCAAGTTCTACTGTAAAGTATATTCTGCATTTAACATACGAATTTCTGAGCCAGTTATAGGCATGGATCTCTGCAGCATGTGGATATCAAAACAATACATTTATTTATTTATTTCTGTCAAATTCATAAAAATAAGCTAGTGGTCAGGTCATTCTAATTTAAAATTCAGTTATTATTAGATTATTATAATTTAGAGAAGAAACTAAGTTATACCAGAGTGCCCATAACATTATCATGTGGATCATTTTGTATAATGCACATCAGTGTAAGTGAATTTACACCAATTGGAGTAAATTCTGATACATATCATTAGAAGGTAACATCAGTTTTGCTTAGCAGTTTCCAGAGAGAACTATAGCCCTGAACTGAGTAATGAGAATTATACCAAGAAAATGGGCTAAGTGGTTAAGGAGCTGTTTATGCAAGGTTATAAATTCACAGATCTAACTTAATATTATTCCTTAGAATATTAATCGTAACAATTATAGAGGCAAATTAATTATGAATTACCTAAATGGTTAGAATTCTGCCTTAAAACAAATGAGAGAATACTCATATAAATGTATCTTATTTTATTACCATATACATGATCTTCTTTGGTTGAACAACTACCTAGTGTGAGAAATATTGATACATTCTGGGAACCTAGAATCTGGGAGTAGGGATCCATCTAGGTGCATGACATTATTTATAGAGCAAGGAACATCACAGAATCTGTAAAGTTTGATAGAAGTATGCAGGGTGGAGTAATGCTCGTATGGAGGATGTCACAAGGGAGTTGATGTTAAAGTAGAACTTTGAATAATTAGTAAGCATTGCTGGGAGTAACAGATGCTTTAGAGGGGTTATGACCAGGGCCTTTCATCCTGGAAATGTTAATCCTCCTCAAAAAGATGGGCCAATAACAACCATGTCTGGGCCACATAATTCTGGACAACTCCATGTTATGGGTGATCAGAATGTGGAAAATGCTTGTGTCAAGAGAGAATCATCAGAATTTCTCTCAGAAAATTAGAATTGACAGAAGAAAGTCTGGTCAAACTGTGAGTGCTTGGAATTGTGTCACATATGCTAACATATTGCGCTTCTGAAATCCCTAGTTTGCAGAGTGGATTGAGGAAGAGCAAAGGTCCATGCACAGAGAGAGAAGAAGTAGATGCATAGGGAGTAAGGTGGTAACAAAAATATTGATAGTTTCCAATAGCAGGCTGCAGTCTGTTTTTGTTTGTTTGTTTGTTTGTTTTTAAGATGGAGCATCGGTCTGTCACCCAGGCTGGAGTGCAATGGCACTATCTTGGCTCACTGCAACCTCTGCCTCCTGGGTTCAAGTGATTCTCCTGCCTCAGCCTCCCAAGTAGCTGCGATTACAGGTGCCCACCACCATGCCCAGCTAATTTTTATACTTTTTAGCAGAGACGGGGTTTTACCATGTTGGTCAGGCTGATCTCAAATGCCTCACCTCAGGTGATCCACCCGCCTCAGCTTCCCAAAGTGCTAGGATTACAAGTGTGAGCCACCGCGCCCAGACTGTAGATAACATTTTCGAAAGAGGGCTGCAATAATAGCTCCCACAGTACATGCTCCTCTTACCACTCCCTCATCAAGAGGTGACGTTTATTTCTTCAGCTCTTTAAATCTGGGTTGACTCTTTGACTGCTTTGACCAATAGAATATAGTCCAAGTGCCAGTTATGGCAAAAGTCCTTAAGTGGCCTGGTAGCTTCCACTTCTGTATTTTTTTTCTTTTTTTATTTATTAATTATTATTATTATACTTTAAGTTCTAGGGTACATGTGCATAACGTGCAGGTTTGTTACATATGTATACTTGTGCCTTGTTGCTGTGCTGCACCCATCAACTCGTCAGCACCCATCAACTCGTCATTTACATCAGGTATAACACCCAATGCAATCCCTCCCCCCTCCCCCCTCCCCATGATAGGCCCCGGTGTGTGATGTTCCCCTTCCCGAGTCCAGGTGATCTCATTGTTCAGTTCCCACCTATGAGTGAGAACATGCGGCGTTTGGTTTTCTGTTCTTCTGATAGTTTGCTAAGAATGATGGTTTCCAGCTGCATCCATGTCCCTACAAAGGACACGAACTCACCCTTTTTTATGGCTGCATAGTATTCTATGGTGTATATGTGCCACATTTTCTTAATCCAGTCTGTCACTGATGGACATTTGGGTTGATTCCAAGTCTTTGCTATTGTGAATAGTGCTGCAATAAACATACGTGTGCATGTGTCTTTATAGCAGCATGATTTATAATCCTTTGGGTATATACCTAGTAATGGGATGGCTGGGTCGTATGGCACATCTAGTTCTAGATCCTTGAGGAATCGCCATACTGTTTTCCATAATGGTTGAACTAGTTTACAATCCCACCAACAGTGTAAAAGTGTTCCTATGTCTCCACATCCTCTCCAGCACCTGTTGTTTCCTGACTTTTTAATGATTGCCATTCTAACTGGTGTGAGATGGTATCTCATTGTGGTTTTGATTTGCATTTCTCTGATGGCCAGTGATGATGAGCATGTTTTCATGTGTCTGTTGGCTGTATGAATGTCTTCTTTTGAGAAATGTCTGTTCATATCCTTTGCCCACTTTTTGATGGGGTTGTTTGCTTTTTTCTTGTAAATTTGTTTGAGTTCTTTGTAGGTTCTGGATATTAGCCCTTTGTCAGATGAGTAGATTGCAAAAATTTTCTCCCATTCTGTAGGTTGCCTGTTCACTCTGATGGTAGTTTCTTTTGCTGTGCAGAAGCTCTTTAGTTTAAAATAAAAGAGGACACAAACAAATGGAAGAACATACCATACTCATGGATAGGAAGAATCAATATCGTGAAAATGGCCATTCTGCCCAAGGTTATTTATAGATTCAATGCCATCCCCATCAAGCTACCAATGAGTTTCTTCACAGAATTGGAAAAAACTGCTTTAAAGTTCATATGGAACCAAAAAAGGGCCCGCATCTCCAAGACAATCCTAAGTCAAAAGAACAAAGCTGGAGGCATCACGCTACCTGACTTCAAACTATACTACAAGGCTACAGTAACCAATACAGCATGGTACTGGTACCAAAACAGAGATATAGACCAATGGAACAGAACAGAGTCCTCAGAAATAATGCCACACATCTACAGCCATCTGATCTTTGACAAACCTGAGAAAAACAAGAAATGGGGAAAGGATTCCCTATTTAATAAATGGTGCTGGGAAAATTGGCTAGCCATAAGTAGAAAGCTGAAACTGGATCCTTTCCTTACTCCTTATACGAAAATTAATTCAAGATGGATTAGAGACTTAAATGTTAGACCTAATACCATAAAAACCCTAGAAGAAAACCTAGGTAGTACCATTCAGGACATAGGCATGGGCAAAGACTTCATGTCTAAAACACCAAAAGCAATGGCAGCAAAAGCCAAAATCCACTTCTGTATTTTTAGAACAGTCATTCTTAGGGTGCTCCCTTTTAGAATCCATCCAACATATTATGCTCTGAGAAAGCTAAGTCACATGGAAAGGCCATGGATACATGCTTCAGCAACAATTACAAGTAGGCTTTCAGCCAACAACTGCTAGCCATGTGAGTGAGTGATCTTGGATGTTCAGCCCAGTTGAGCTTTCAGGTTGCTATAGTATCAGCCAACAATGGACTAAAATCACATAAGAAACCCCAAAAGAGAACCATTCAGGTGAGCTTTCTTAACCCGCAAAACTATTAGAAGGAATAATAAATGGCTACCATAAATAACCAAAACACAGGCATTAGTCCCTTCTTGAGTCAAAACTTTATTATTGTCCTTGGTTTCTAGGACACATTACTGTTTCCATATGACTAATCTTTCTCTCTCATTTGTTTTGCTTTAGTTACTTCAATTTTGTTACTTCTAAATAAGAGTCCTAAATACTGTATATGCATACTGGATATGCAAGGATATAGGAGTTGTAAAAACAAAAGCATTTCTGGTTGAACAGAAACAAGGTGTGGAGACAGGGCGCTGAAGAGTATAAGGAGTTTGGCAAAAATATAACAAGAAATGGAGGTAGAAATCAGGTACTAAATAATCTTATGTTCCAAATGAATGGTTTCCACTATTTTGATCATGCAGATGAATTCCAAAATTTGAAATTGATCATAATCACAGATAACAGTAGTTTTATTGCTAATATTTAATCTAATAACTAAGGAAATTCATAGGAAGGAAATGCGACTGCAAATCAGCAGTATGTTGAAGTGAGTTTGCATTTTAATAATCACTATGTGCGTCTGTATAGAGAGAGAGAAAGGGAAACAGTACATTTGTATAATATGTATTTTTTTCAGTGTTTTCAAGTGTTAGAGGAAAGCAGGAAGAGAGAGCAAATCGAGAACCATGGAGAACACAGAAATTTAACTGACATGGAAAGAAAAGCACCAAATAAATAGAAACAACAGTCAAAGAGAAGGAAAAGAAGAACTAGAAAAGAGAGAAAATCTCACATCAATTGATGTGAGAATTTTAAGAATGAGAGAGAGAGGTTAACAGTGTCAGTTTCAGATAGGTTCAATGGGATCAATAGTAATCAGGGTACATGAGGTGGTCAACGATCACTGGAGCTAGAAAAGAGGCTGTGGATGATGAGAGCAAAAATCATATTTTCAAGGGCTGCCCTGATTAAGGAACAAGGAGCATTCTTACAAAAACAGTTTAAATTACTTTTGCAGACTTCTGTCTCTACACATAATAAAATTCAGGTCAATCAGACTTAAACATACTTTAAGGCTACATGAAAGGAGCCAACAGATAAAGTGATTTTTTTTTTTTTTTAATGTAAGAAGATAATTGGTTAGGAAAAAAAAACCCTGTTTAAAGCAAGGAAACCAGAGTGAAGCACAAAGCTCAGGGCCAAAGGAAAATATTAGCAGGAGTAGAAGTGGCTCTTTCTCAGAAAACAAAAGTAAGATGTGAAGATGCAAGAAGTTGAATGCTTCCTACTTGGTGCTCTCCGAGTATCAGGGTGAAATCATGTTGACATTAATCATGATTTAAATTTCAGGGCTCTCTCTTGCCACCTTGGGCAAAGCATCAACATGTTCCAAACCTCGATTTCCTCATGTCTAGCCCAAGAATGATAATAGCAAGCCAGCAATGAGGTTTTCTTATCTGAGAAATTCTCTTTTCTTCAGTAGTCAACTACATTGGTTTTGGTCAAAAAGATCAGATGTGACAGTATATGTAAAAATACCTGTCCATGTTGTTTGCACAAATATTTAGTTATAAGTTATCAGCGATATAACATGTCACTTCCTCATAAGCACAAAACCCTACGTATCTGCTGAGGATGAGAGGAGAGAATCAAGGTGGAGTTTAAGTCAAAGTGATGAAAGTTGAATAGCAATTGTGGTTACTGTGAGAGGAAACTGATGGGGAAAAAATGAGAATATACTCAGAGAGGGTAGAGGGTGCAAACTACACATCTGTAATCATATCTGTGTACATGTATTTAAAAGTTTTTCCATCCCCTTAGCCTCCAAGGTTAGTAGAGGAAAAAACGAAATATACACATAGTCCCTTAACCTTTTATACCAGAGGTGTCAAAGAAGAGCAAACAAAACATAAATAAAGAAAAGAAATCATCATCAGTATCCTCACCACTGCAGACATTTGCGTGAACTTATGCACTAACACTTTATATAATTAATTCCATCTCTGAATCATATTAACAGAAGTATTTATCATCTTCATTTACGAATGAAGTAAAAATGTCAACAAACCCAAGGTAAAATAACTACGAAGTAACAAAGTTGCTGCCATTTGAACAATTATACTGCCTCTTTAATTATGGTTTTAAAATAAAAGTATCCTCCAAATAGACATTTGTGGGGGGAAAAAAGAAATTTAATCTTATTTATATGTTGATAGCATTTAGTTAATTCAATTCAATACATTGTTCAGCTTCTACTACTCAATTCCACACAGTAAGAACAAAACCGTTGCCCCTATACTTACAGAAGCTTTATTTTGAGAGGCAGAATGTAGATATATAAGTAAATTACAAAGCAGAAATATATGCAATGTAATAGAAAAACTAACATCACACACTGGGGCCTGTTGTGGGGTTGGGGGAGGGGGATGGGATTGCATTAGGAGATATACCTAATGTAAATGACGAGTTAATGGGTGCAGCATACCAACATGGCACATATATACGTATGTAACAAACCTGCACGTTGTGCACACATACCCTAGAACTTAAAGTACAATAAAAAAAAAAATTTTTTTGAAGAAAAACTCATGCTCTGTGATCAGAAAGATAAAAATTAATATCTGCTGTATAATCTGGTGATTTTTAGGAAGTTGACATAATTTAACTAGCATATGGCTGAGAAGGGGTTTTGGAGGGTCAGAGGATAAGAATATAGGATCTCATTTTAGGTTGTAGGAAACAAGCTAGCAAAGATTAGGCTTGGGGCATCCAGAGTGTGTGGGTTTAATTTAACGGAAGGAAAGACTGTGAGTCAGTAAGAATTACTATTCAGATAAGGAATTAGTATGAAGCTATAGAACCTTAAGTTTCAGTGCCTCTCACTTGCAAGAGACTCTTCTATAATCCAGCATTTAATTTTCTATTTATAATTTTTTCTTCATAGACTGCCCCTGGAAATTCTAGAAGCTTGGCATTACAAAGCAAAGCCAAGATAGCACAAGTGATCATTGCAACACAGGCCTTTCTGATTAAGTTCCACATTTTCCCAAATGAGCCATATTGTTGTCATAAGTCATAAATAATGGGGACAACAATAACTTACAAACATATAAACAAACACTTGACTTTTATCTCTTGGCAGGGGATATGAAGGACTAAGTAACCTGTGAGAGGAAGGTTGGGCAATTTGGAGTTCAATGCAAAGCATTCCATGGAATTTGAAATATACATATTTCTATTAAATGGTTAGAGAAACTGTTGAGGATGAGCTTCTGTGTTTTTACAAAGGCTGCTACCACTAAAATTATTAACATTGAAAAAAATCATCACTGAACATCATATAAAAGTGAGACTTTTTCATAATTTATAGGCATTTCTAGAGAAATTATCATATTTGTAGTACTGTTCCAATATGATTAGAGATAAAAATTTCTTTACGCATTGAGTAGATTATGCATTAAAAAGAACCCAGTGGTTAAACGTATTTTGGAAAGTGAAGATGAACATGTGTCTATACTACAGAACTTCTCAGAATATTTATTAATATGCATTGTGTATATCCAAGAGTCATACAATACTTTGTGGATGTTATCCTTTTGCTTTTTTTGACAGAGTGTATCACACAAGTAGATTTGGAAAAAGGCATTCCAACATACTTAATATATTCATTAATAATAATTTAATTCATTACTAAAATTGTAAAATCAAATGTATTTATATTTCTAATTGATTCTACTATGGGTAAGTTGTAAAACATGCATGACATTTATATTTTGCCAGCATCTTTACACATTAATTCCACAAATTTTACATTTAAATTATAATTAACTTTTAGTTTGTATTTAGGATATCTTTTACCACCTACTTTACCTAACCTCATCAGAATTTTATTCTGGAACCACATAAGCGAAAAATGCTTATCACTTTAGTGCAGGCTGACTGTGAAACAGATAAGTCACTTGTACAAATAACAAAGTATTATTGAAACTTCTAGGAAGAACAATCTCCTATGTTAAAATCACTCATAAAAAAAGACAATGTAATCATTTTCTTTTGTGGCATTATGGGAATATGATGCAAGAAAATAAAATTGTAGAAGAAAACACTGGAGACAGAAGATGTAATCCAAAGGAAAATGATCTTTATACTTGTCTACCAGATTTCTAAGTTGTCCTAAAGATGTGAAGGATGTATAATTTGAGCTATATTTTCACCCAATATATACATCTAGTGGGATATGGATAGTAAGCATTTGAAGAAAACAAATAAACCAACCCCAAACAACTGATGTTGTGAAATTATCAGCCTGGCTTCATATAAAAATCAGAAAATTCGAATGGAAACAAAGTAAGAGGAAATAGCAAATCAGGGATACTGACTTGAACACTCACATATGCTCTATGAGGGGTTCTCAATCCAATACCTTTCAGAATCACTAGATTTTCTTCATCAAACTCAAGTAATATAAAGCAAATTATATTATTCCATTATGAAAAAAAGACATTTGAGCTTATCTCATCATTCCATTATTTTAAAAAGGCATTTGAGCATGCAGTAGTTATGTTCACAGCACTATATATTCAAAGTAGGAATGGCCCGGCGCAGCAGTTCACGCCTGTAATGCCATCAGTTTGGGAGGCCGAGGCAGGTGTATCACGAGGTCAGGAGTTCAAGACCAGCCTGACCAACATGATGAAACCCTGTCTCTACTTAAAAAAATATATATACACAAAAATTAGCTGGGCGTGGTTGTGCACACCTGTAATCCCAGGTACTCGGGAGGCTGAGGCAGGAGAATCACTTGAACCTGGGAGGCAGAGTTTGCAGTGAGTCAGGATTGTGCCACTGCACTCCAGCCTGGGCAATAGAGTAAGACTCCATCTCAAAAAAAAAAAAAAAAAAAAAAGTAGGAAAATAAAACAAGTGAAATCGAATTAACAATTTTTCTACTGAATATGGTAAAGGGCAAAATTGCAGAACAAAAAAAATCCATCAAACGTTAATCACATTTTAAATACAGGACTTTACAATTAACTGAGCAGAGAGCAGGGCTTTTTTAAAAAATCATGCTTTACCTCATCAAACCATTCTCATATATCCAATTAATAGAAAATGGCAAGCAAAATTATACTGCAGCTGTCTAAAGTATTTAATGGAATAAACAGTATCAAATAATTATTGGAGTTTCTGTGGTGTCAAATACAGGAAAAATTTAGAGAAAAGAAAATATTTTAGAAAAAATTAAAATATTTCATGTTGAGACTACTGATTGATGGAGGAATGTGCCACTGTTAGATTATAATTGTGAAAGAGATAGTAAGTTTGAAATTGTTATTTTCAAGAAAGGGAAATGACCACATATCACATGTACTTAGAAAACTAAAGAAAGAAAATATACGAAAAGATTTGGGATGATATGTACTTTCCAAAGATAAGAACGTGCAAGAAATGTAATTATTTTCATAGAAAAAGATAATGTTGAAAAGTTTCAGGTTATACTTTATAATCATTCAACAAGTAAAAAAAAGAAGAAATTCACAGAGCTTTTTATTACTCTTTTTTAAAAAACATCTATAAGTTCAGTAACTTAGAAAAATATTACCTATAAATTAAATTTTGTCAGCTAAAGGAGTTTTGACTTTTATCAGAAATATGCAACAGAGCCAAAGGAAACATTTTATTTCAGTGTTTCCCCTACATTGTTCCTTGACATATGAGTTTTGTGGTATATCAACATATTTCTGGAGGAAAAAGTGTCTGTGGCTTCTTACCAAATTTAGCTTAAACTTTTAATTTTGAAAATACAAAAAAGTGGGTCAAAAATCTCCAGCAGAGAAGCATATAAATTTTTCTGTGTAAACTTGACCACAGAATCTTTTAAAAATAAAAAATTGGATATTGTATATAATTATTATTACTTGTAATATACCTGAGAAATGATGTTATGCTTAGTTGTAATGACAATAATAGAAGAGTCCATTATAATAATGTATTTTCTAACAATGACATTCTTCACAGAAATAGAAAAAACAGTTTTAAAATTTATTTGGAACTGCAGAAGACCCAGAATAGCCAAATATATCCTAAGCAAAAAAGAACGAAACTGGAGGAATCACTTTACCTGACTTTAAATTATACTACACAGCTATAGTAACCGAAACAGCATGGTACTGGCATAAGTGCAGACACATAGACCAATGGAACGGAATAGAGAACCCAGAGATAAAGCCATACATCTACAGTGATCTAGTTTTTTGACAAAGTGCCAAGAACACACACTGGGGAAAGGAGTCCTTTAATAAATGGTGCTGGCAAAATTGGATATCCAAATGCAGAAGAAAAAAATGAGACCTCTATCTTGAACAGTATACAGAAAACAAATCAAAATGGATTAAATACTTACATCTAAGACCTCAAATTATGAAACTACTACAAGAAAACATTGGGGAAAATCTCCAGAATACTGGTCTGGGCAAGAAATTCTTGAGCCATACCCCACAAGCACAGGCAACCAAAGCAAAAAGGACAAATGGTATCATACCAAGTTAAAAACCTCCTTCATAGCAAATGATACAACTCACGAAGTAAAGAGACAACCCACAGAATGGGAGAAAATATTTCCAAACTACCCATTTGACAAGGGATCAACAACTAGAATATATAAAGAGCTAAAACAACTCTATAGGAAAAAACTAATAATCTGATTAAAAATGGGCAAAATATCTGAGTAGACACTTTTTTTGAAAGAAGATAAATGACAAGCGGGTATATGAAAAGGTTCTCAATATCATTGGTCATAAGAGAAATGTAAATCAAAACCACAATGAGACATAATCTCACTCCAACTCGAATGGTTTTATTTATAAAACAAGCAATAACAAATGTTGGCGAGGATGTGGAGAATAGGAAACCCTCATACACTGTTGGTGGGAATGTAAACTAGTACAACCACTATGGAAAACAGTTTGGAGATTCCTCAAAAAACTAAAAACAGAGCTACCATACAACCCAGCAATCCCGCTGCTGGGTACATACCCAAAAGAAAGAACATCAGTTGGCCAGGCGCTGCGGCTCATGCCTGTAATCCCAGCACTTTGGGAGGCCGAGGTGGGCGGATCACGAGGTCAGGAGATCAAGACCACCCTGGCTAACACAGTGAAAACCCATCTCTACTAATAATACAAAAAAAAAAGTTAGCCGGGCGTGGTGGCGGGCGCCTGTGGTCCCAGCTACTCGGGAGGCTGAGGCAGGAGAATGGCATGAACCCGGGAGACAGAGCTGGCAGTGAGCCAAGATCACACCAATGCACTCCAGCCTGGGAGACAGAGCAAGACCCTGTCTCAAAAAAAAAAAAAAAAAAAAAAGAAGGAACATTGACGAGGTATCTGTACTTCCATGTTTTATTGCAGCACTAGTCACAAAAGTCAAGATTTGGAAGCAACTTAAATGTCCATTAAAAAAATGAATGAAGAAAATATGGTACATATACACAATAGAGTAGTATTCAGCCATAAAAAAGAATGACATCCTGTCGTATGCAATAACATGGATGGAACAGTAGGTTATTATTTTAAGTGAAATAAGCCAGGCAGAAAAAGACAAACATCCCATGTTCTCAGTTATTTGTGGGAGCTAAAAATTAAGATAACTGAACTTTGGAGACAGAGAGTAGAAGGATCCTTACTAGAGGCTGGGAAGGGTAATCAGGGGTTGGGGAGGAAGTGGGGATGGTTAATGGGTACAAAAATTAGAAATAATGAGTAAGACCTAGTATTTGCTAGAATAGGATGACCATAATAAAAAAGTAATTGTCCATTTAAAAATAACTAAAATAGTACAACTGAATTTTTCATATCACAAAGGATAGATGCTTGAGGTGATAGATACCCCATTTACCACGATGTGATTACTATGCATTGCATGCCTGTATCAAAATATCTCATGTAACCTCTGTATACCTACCATGTGCCTACAACAATTAAAAATAGAAATAATGTATTTTCAAATAATTATGGTTACTTTTCAAAATAGATAAGTGAGTAAATCAAACTCTAGGGAACATTTTGGAATGCTACATAGAAATAATTGGGAGATTGTACTTGTAGGTTAATTTTCATTTGATAAAGGGCTAATTATTAAAGTGGAGAAAGCAGATCTGAGTCAAAATATCAGCTTCAGTAAAAATGCTTTGGCATTAAAATTCATTTAATGTAATAGAATGTGAACAATGGAAACATTATGACATTACTATGTAAGATCTTGTGGACATCAGTAGGCCATCAATAAATATCTACCATTTAAGTTAATTCCAGGTTATTTAACAACATTCATCACATTTCACCCTTTACTATGCATCAAAATAATGGAGTGAAAAAGTTGATGGTAACCTTAAATTGTCTTTTTAAATGTATAATAGTAGTTGATATATTCTGTATTCAACAGGTTTTTAAAAAACAATTTTGAGGTATAATTTACATACCATAAAATTTTCATTTTAAACATATAAGTCAATGAACTTTGGTAAATTTATAGAGTCATGTATACATCACCACACTCCAACTTTAGGACATTTTTCATTAACCCCTAAACCTTCGTGTCCATTTTCATTCACATCCTGTTCTCATCCCATGCCTCAACCATTAATCTAGTGTTTTCAAATATTCCCGTAAACACATGACTTTTATACCTCATTGGGCTGTTGTAATTATCAAATAATGTGAATGCTTTGAAAATACTAGACATTCACATGGCATAATCCTTAAATAGGATGTAATACATAGAGAGGCTGAAACAGGTACTTTTCTTCAGTCTTTCCTTTTCATGTGAAGAGTTCCATTTTGTACTATTTAAAGTATTTTGGAAAGGTTTTCAGAGCTTCAAAGTTGGGCAATCATGAAGCACTATGACAAAATATCATTATGATACTATCAAGTTCCATTGGAAAAGTGGTTCTTGACTATTACGGTAAACGTGAGTGGCCAGCAATTTCTAAACTTTTATTTTTCTTTGGTGCTATCTAACGAGTGGCAAGATAGCAAGGACCATTTTAGGCTTATTCATATTTTAAAATTTTACATTACCTATCACATTTGTCTGACACATACTTAGTGACTAAACCTCAGTGGAATTCAATACATTTGCCAGCTATCTGTTGGAAATCTGCTAGGTGGCCCACGGTCTTACAGCTGAACTCTAGTGGGTGGAGAATGGGAGTAGATAAGGAAAATTTTAGAAAAGTAAATAAAAGATTTTAAAAAGCAAATAAAAGATTTAACAATCACGATAAATGCTGAAAGAAAAAAAACACATAGTATGTTAGGCTATGTGTTATCTGGCTGTGCATTTTAGGTCGATAAATTTTCTGTGGGCTATCTTTGGACTAAACATCCATTTGTATAAGAGAAACCTGGGAAATAATAGGATAAATTTGGATCACCTCAAAATATTCAGAGTGTTGCCATAGTCTTCACTGTGACTGTAGCATGATGTTAATAGGTTGGTGGAAAAATAATTGCAGTTTTTGCCATTACTTTTAATAATTTCATCCTTATAATTTGTAGAGAGATTTTTACAAAAGTGTACTATAGCTTAATTGCAGACTTAAAATGTATGCATCAAATTAATATGAAATAAATCTATATCTTTATCATAGAGCCTGTACGGACATAATACTGCACAGGTTTTCCAGGTACAGTCAGTGATGTGTGGCTGTAAAGTTTCTAGTATTTTACATCTCCTGCAACTTTTGTTTGTGACTGTTTCCCACACTTTTAAACATGTGAATCTAATAAGAGTTATTTTCAAGTGGAGAGTAATAAGTTCTACATAACAACACATAGGGGTGGCATTTCAAGGTTAGAACAGATTCAAAATTAACTGCACTAGGTTTACCATCATATCTACTGTGCTGTGTAAAAAGGAAAAAAAAGTCTGCAGCTATGGCTATATGGGATTTAAAATTTGAGCCCGACTCTCTGGATTAGTTTTCCATTTTTTTCTTCTCTGATTAAATTATCTAATTATCACATAAATTCCCCCTTTGCAGGTTTCTGCTGTCTAACTCATAAATCAGTAAAGCAGGCTGTAAAGTTACACTGTTGCAAGTCGTTTGGCAATCAAATGTGCCTATCTACACTATAAGAGTCTGTTTTATTCCCTTATGAAATCATAAGCTCAATCTGATAGACCAAAATCTGCAATTATATCTTTATTTTTAAGCCATTGATTTTCATAGCTTGGAATGTTTATATTTAAATATGACCAATCATATTTAAAGTGAGTTATAAGATTTAGCTTCTTTAATCAATACAGGAAGACTGCCATTATAAATTCTTTTTTAATGTGCAGTTACTGCAACTAGTTTAAATTAATAGCTTTATTTGGTTTAAAAATTCCCTGTTTTCTAAATTGTACTCACATTGTCAATGGGAGGGAAAAAGAGATGGAAGGAGGAAGTCTGGTCTGTAGTAGACTCTGGAACAGCTGACGTCCTAGGTTGGTGAGCAAAACATGGCAGTATTTTTCAATATTTAATTATGAGGCCCTCTTCTTTGAAGGTAATTTGTTTCCTTGCTCTATGCCTGCTCATAAATCTACTATGTGGGACATGAGGTTACAAAAAATCATCAAAAAGCTTATCCACCATGATCAAGTGGGCTTCATCCCTGGGATGCAAGGCTGGTTCAACATACGTGAATCAATAAACGTAATCCAGCATATAAACAGAACCAAAGACAAAAACCACATGATTATCTCAATAGATGCAGAAAAGGCCTTTGACAAAATTCAACAACCCTTCATGCTAAAAACTCTCAATAAATTCGGTACTGATGGAACGTATCTCAAAATAACAAGAGCTATTAATGACAAACCCACAGCCAATATCATACTGAATGGGCAAAAACTGGAAGCATTCTCTTTGAAAACTGGCACAAGACAGGGATGCCCTCTCTCACCACTCCTATTCAACATAGTGTTGGAAGTTCTGGCTAGGGCAATCAGGCAAGAGAAAGAAATCAAGGGTATTCAGTTAGGAAAAGAAGAAGTCAAATTGTCCCTCTTTGCAGATGACATGATTGTATATTTAGAAAACCCTATTGTCTCAGCCCAAAATCTCCTTAAGTTGATAAGAAACTTCAGCAAAGTCTCAGGATACAAAATCAATGTGCAAAAATCACAA